>NW_027512763.1:0-300000 GCF_048772815.1 Callospermophilus lateralis
CCAGCTTCAGCAGCTAATTCAGGCCAAACAACACCCATTTTTCTTAGGACACATCAGGGCACACTCTGATCTTTCCGGTCCTCTAACACAGGTAATGCTTAAGCTGATGCAGCAACTCCTACCATCTTTCCAATTTTTGGTGGCTCCATTCAAAAGGCCATGGAGCTAAACAATCTTCACCAACTAAATTCCCAGAGCCTTTGATTACTTTGTAAAATTACCAGGCAACAGGCACGAGAAATAGTAAAAGAATGCCCTGCTTGCGCTCTCTCTCTCCCGATTCAACACTTGGGAGTTAACCCCTGAGGATTACTGCCAAATCAGGTTTGGCAAATGGATGTTACTCATTTTCCTGAATTTGGATAAACCAAATATATACATGTTTCTATCGATACCTTCAGCAGCTTTATTTTTGCATCACCACATTCTGGAGAGGCTACCAAAGATGTCCTTTCTCATCTTGTTTCAGCCTTTTCCATAATGGGTAAACCAATACATATTAAAACAGATAATTGTCCTCCATATACCAGTGCCAAGTTTAAACAGTTTTGTGCTACCTTGCAATTTTGTCATACTACTGGAATTCAATACAAACCTCAGGGCCGAAGGCATTGTGGAACGTTCCACCTTACCTTAAAGACTTTGGCTCTTAAGATTCCGCCCTTGTATTTACCACTCACAGGCATTGCCTTAACCATGCATTATTTGCCTTTCTTTTCTTACCCTAGACAGTGAAGGCCTTTCGGCTGCAGACAGACACTGGCATCCCTTTTCCAATTCTGATCACCCACCTGTTATTTGGCGAAATCCCCTTACAAATAAATGGAAATGCCCACGATCCTGTCCTCATCTGGGAACGTGGCTCAGCTTGTGTTTTGGACCAAGAGCTAGCAGCCCCAAGATGGTTAACGAAATGGGAATGCCCTGGTTAAACAGGTTAATGACTTACCTCAAACCGGGGACGGAGGCCCCTCCCCATGAGTACAATTTTTCCTCTTTTTCGGATCCATCCAACAATCTGTGTGAGGATCCTGCTTAAGGAACTTATGCTGAACAGGTTTGTGCACGGAGGCCTTGGCCCTCCACCTTCCAACATCATGGAGTACCTTTTTGCCCCCCCGCCCCCGTGAATGCAAGGGAGGATCTTGGACTCAGGCTCCCACTAGTTGGAACCAGACTGCTGACTGCATGACTAAGGTGGCTTACCTCCGTGCCGAGGTTGACCATAAATTCAGAGGAGTTCATCAGCCTAAATGGGTATGTGTTAACAAGCCAAAGATTATTCCCCCTAGTACAAGTAAAGCTCTCCAAAATTGTTCTGCAACCCGTACGCATACCCAGGCGATGCATGTCTCTTGTTTTGTGTCGGCCTCAATTTGTGTTAACAAGCAGGGAGAATGATTTTTTGAAGCCTCCCTAACTAAAACTCATGAAGCAGGGTGGACCACTATTCATTATACCCCCGTTCTCTTTGACCAGGGAGGAGAAGGCAAATACACCAAGCTACAGTCAGCTGGGTGCCAAGGCACTGTCGGAAAAACTTCCTACTGGCCCATTAAGGACCCTACAGGGGTCTCTGATGGTAGAGGACCCACTGATGCAGTCAAGCATCCTCAGATAATCAAACTTTTGAAACCCCAAATCCCTGAGCTCACATATCATCCCTTAATGTAGCCGAAATCCCAGTTCCCAGGTTTAGATACCAATACATTAGATATTTTGCAAACTACCTTCTCCTTCCTTAATAATTCCAACCCCACCCTTGCTGGTAATTGCTGGCTCTGCATGACAACAGGGGCAAGCATGCCTATGGCAGTTCCTATTAATTCTACTATGGACAATGATAATACATGCCAACCCGGATTTCCTTTAAAGTACAGCCTATAGGCACTTTTACATTATGTCTTTTAGGCGTGATGCAGAATAATACCTATGATATGGATTTTGGAATTGCTTCCTTTGGAAATTGCTCAACAGTACAAAATTATTCCTCACCCATCCCATCTCTTTGTCCCCCCAATGGCACAGTTGTTATGTGTGGAGGAAATGTGGCCTTCCCCAGGCTTCCAGCGAATTGGAACAGTGGCTGTGTTCTTGCCTTATTACTCCCTGATATAACTATTGTCCCAGGAGACGAACCTCTAGCATAGACACCTTAGTCAAAAGACAGAGGCGGGCGATACAGGCCTTATCACTTATTGCCAGGCCTGGAATAACAGCTGCTGTTGGCACAGGTACACTGGCTTAGGCACGGCAATACACCCTTACCATCGCCTGTCTCAACAACTTAAAATGATGTACAAACTCTATCAGAAACCATTAAAGATTTGTAGGACCAAATAGACTTCCTGGCAAAAGTGTTCCTTCAAAACAGACGAGGCTTAGATTTGCTGACTGCTAACCAGGGAGATATTTGATTGGCCTTAGGGGAACGATGCTGCTTTTATGCCAATAAATCAGTCATAGTATGCACTAAATTTAAGCAGCTTCAAGAAGATCTAGAAAAGAGATGAAGGGAACTATTTGAAAATCCCCTCTGGACAAAGCTTAATGGATTTCTACCCTACCTTCTTCCCCTATTAGGCCCTTTGTTGGATTTACGTTTAATGGTGACCATAGGACCCTGCATTATAAACAGTGTGGTACAATTTATTAAAGAACACATTAATATTATGGCCTCTAAGCCCCTACAAATCCACTATCATCATCTGGAAGTGGAAGACCACGCTGTCAACTTTTAAAAGGATGTTCTACCCTTCTCACAGGCTTATTTCTTAAGTTTACATCCCCACAAATCTCTCTTTCTTACATAAAACTATAAGTAACAGCTCTGACAAACCATCTTCTGCCCTTGCCATAAGGGTTCGTCTACATGGGCCCTTCGGTTTGGGGGAAGACGCACCCATGGAGTGAGGATGTTAGGCCATAATATCGGAGGGTGCAGGAAGGATTGCAAAAGGATGGATCCACGGATCCCCAAACACAAGACCTGTGAGTGACATGCTCTGGTGCATGGCGGTTGGCATGCTTCCGCTTCAAGGCCATCTCCTCCAAAAACATGTCAAGGCCACCACGAAATCTGCTAGTAAAGATGCTCGCTCGGATCAGGAGATATTCTAAGGCCTCCTAGAGAAACAGAGCCTCTAACCCCCCCCCCCCAAAAAAAACATGGCCCGTAAGGTAGGTCAAATATTTTATATAAGAAAGGGGAGATGTCAGGGGCTAAAAGGAAGTTCTCCTTCAAAGAATAGCCTGACACTTACAAGAAACAGCCCCCTGGGAGACATCCTGCCTGGGAGATATCCCACAACCATCTATCTCCCTGAGACATCCTGTCGCCATCTGTCTTCCTGAAATATCCTGAGGTTATCTAACCCTGTGAAGACATCCAGCAACTGCCAATAAGAGAGCTTTCCCATCAGCAGCATATAAACACCCTGTGAGAACAATAAAAGTTTGCAGCTTGATCAGAACTCCTGTCTGGGTGTCATCTGTCCTGTCTCTTGTCCCTTCATTCCTTCCCAACTATGTTCGATGCCCACGTTGATGTGTCCTGCCGGCCGGGACACCTGGCACTAACCCATACCCTACTAGACTATGACTACTAATCCTAATATGATGGAGAAAAATAACCCAAATAGAATAGAAATACAAGCAGTTCAGAGGAGGCATGGTGTATAGTTGGAGTTGCCTTTTGCATGATCTAGGGTAGGTGTTATAAATCTAGCTAATTTTTAAATGAAATAGTTCTCCATGTGTTTTTAAAGTTAAAAAATATGTGAATACCTGTCTCCCTTTCTCTGTAGCCTACTTGCCACATGTATTTTATATGCACATATAGAATCCTACGTGGTATCACACGTATATTCTTGTGAGGTGGCTGACTTAGCAGATTCAAATTGTGAGAAGAGATCACTTCTCCTAAACGCTGTTGGAACTGAAAATTCAACCTATGGGGGAGCCTCCTAGTAAAAAAAAAACATTATACATAAATCCATGCTAAGTAAAATTAATATTTTTGCATCAGTGGATGATATATATTTCATGAAGAATTTCGATTGGCATATATATTGCTACTTTTCATTGTCTGTGTTTGTGTTTTGTGTGTGTATATATATATATATATATATATATATATATATATATACATATATATATATATATATATACTCTCCAAATTTTTCAAAATATAAAATATATGTGTCCTATATACACTACCTAAATTCATTCATGTTCATGTATGTGGATTCATAATCAACTTTTCACAAGATTATTCTCAGAAATATACATCCACCTGAAATACATATTTGTTTCCTAGTACTGAAAAGTAACTTCAGTAAATGGTGCATACAATCCTAATATTTCTACAGTAACTGACCCAGTTTAACATCAATGCAAATAGATTCCTATGGGACATGATGTGTATTTTGAAGTTCATTTTATTTAACACTGGTACATTACTATTTCTTCAGTTTATGCGCACCATAGGATATATATTTCATCCACAGGTTCACAAATTAATAGGCATTTGTTTCACTTTCAATCATTTCCTGCTTCAGAACACATGTATTCCTCCAGGTTTCTTGACTGTTCTTCTCATGAGACTTCTTTCCAAACACATTGTTTTCGATTTCCATAAAAATTTGAAGCAAAACTCCCACACTCTTCATGATAAACCATAACCCTAATATTACCATTAGATGTATAACTTTTTGGAATGAATGATTGTATATCAATATAAGATTTCCTGTATATTTTCAGATAACAATTCAATCCATTATTTAAAGTTGGTACCAGTTATATAATTTATGTTGAGTGTCTATATGGAAGAAGCTGAAGGCCATTTGAGAGTGTTTTGGTTTTAATTGTGGTCATTTGTTTGTGGTTGGAAGAGATGACTGGGTCCACCTGGGCTTGAACACTGGTGTGATTCCCCATAAGACTGAGTTCTGGAACTGAACTAAGAGAAGTATTGCCATGAAGTCGTGTTGGGATTTTAGGAGGCCACGCATGAGAATCGCCCTTGGAAACTGAGTTCTAGGCCCAGGATGGCTTTCCACATCGCCATGGAAATCTCATCCAGGATATTACATGATTTTATTTTTAAAGAGTTGACAGCCATAATTAAGAGACAAAACACACATGGATCTCACATTGTAGACCTCAATGGGCCTGGCTTCATGTGACCTTTTGCCCCCTCTTTGGGAAGCCTTGCATGTGAGAGTTCTCCAGAGGTTTCATTCAAATGAGCTTCCTCAAAATTTTATGGTTCCTGGATGAATGGGAAACACACAGTGGCTCCAAATTCATCCTTGAAAAATGGCGAGAAAAATACCATGAAATTTTGGACATTCCCTTGACCAGATGGCACTGGAAAACATTTCCATGTCCTATTGCTGATCAGGAGTATACCAGACAGTGCCTTGATTGACTGGGTTTCATGAAAATGCTGTAGAACAGAGATGCCAGTAAGTTGGAGCCTTCTGAGTAGTGAGCCTAGAGTAGTGGTTAGCAAGTGTGTGATAATACATCTGTGCTGTGGCCATGTAGATCTGCCATTGGCTTCCAAATGTCCTGTGACTGACATGGTGCAGCCAGCAGACAATTATATGAAAAGGCATCTTGGTATATGGAGACGTTTCTGGGCAATGTTCAGAATCAGGTTGCTATGGAAAAGAGTGCAAGCTATGTGGGGTAGAAGCCTAGTTGGTGCGTTCTCCAGCAGACACTGACCAACCACATGTGACAGAATGCCGTGCAGCACTGCGACCAATTTGGACTCCTTGTATTTTGTGAAGCAAATACCAAACTCCCATTGTAGCAGCAAGAAAGACCATTAAAAGTGGAGTATGACCAAAGGGCTTCACAGCCCACACGGGGAGACGCTTAGCCCCAATGGCCATTGTTTACCTACAAAAAGAGAATTCATCACTGCTGCACCATTTTCATTGGAAAATAAGAACACATGTCCTTCAGGTCACATAGATGCATATCTAGCTTTGATGGTCTCAAAACAAAGGAAGCTAAAGCTCCTGACAACAACATATATTTCAAGTGCCCAGCCTCAGAGGCAGTTTCTCAAAATGTCTTTAGGCCAGGAAACCTCTATATTCATAGACACAGGGTACAACTCTTTGTACCCCCAATACTAATTTATACGTCTTCAAAATATTGCTCCCAGAAATGGTACAAGAAATACTCATGTCACCTGATCTACATATACATTGTATCACAGTAATATTCTGAAAACAAAATGCAAAGGTCACACTTATGATTGTACCAAAACCTAAATGGAAAGTGAACCTGCATTACTAAAATCATCCATGTCCACTTGCCTAATGCTCTCAAATGTCAATCCTATTGACGACTACATATTTCTTTTTTCCTTAGATTATATAATTAAAGTCAAACATGTTGAATGTGTAATCCTATCACTAACTTTATGCTTTGCCTGATTTCATAATGTCTCTATTGATATCTGCTTTCCTACATGTTTTCTCCAGTTCATCATTGTGACTGACTCTTCACATGTGCTGACATTTACATTCACTCTCTATATGAAACCCTATTGCTAAAGGACTTTTTTTTCAAATCCTATATTCACTCTTCTTCCTAAACCTACCAACTATATTCCTAATCTTACTGACTATCCCGTTTTGAATGGATGTTCTTTTCTACATTCAGTCATCCAAGTAAATGTCAGGTGAGCGTCGGAGGAAGAGACCACCCAGAATCTACCTCATGCAACAGCAAAGGGTTTATTGGGGGTCCAGCGTGCTGGTGCTCATAGCTCACTTGAATAGAGCAGAGAGCCCTGAGAACAGCTTAAGCAGAGCTTATATACTTTCCTTGGAGAGGGCAGGGAGGGATTTTTATTAATGGATCAAGGCGAGTGGGCAGTTTGCGTGTAACCGGGTGAGGGAGTGCATTCTGTAGTTTGGCACTTGGGGACAGCACATTCTGGGAACAAGATTAGCAAACATTTCTCAAGATTTCAACAGTGTTTTGTTAAGCGTACAGAAAAACAGAAAGTGACAAGTGCCTATTTTATTAACCTTTCATTCCCCACTTTTTCTTCTGGCTACTTTTAGTCATAAAAGTGATCATTGGGCGGTGTCACATTTTATGTCTGCTAGTGGGGTATTAACATAAGTTTAACTTGTCCAATTTGAGATTGGAGAAAAGAAATTACATGGTTGAACAAACAGAGTTTATAGTTAGCAATAATATGAGGATTATTATTGGACCAGCCAGGGTTGATAAATACGTAGTTAAACAGGGGGACTGTGTGAACCAAGACTCAAACCACCCTTTTTTGGCCTCTCTCTCTCATTGACACTCTTCAAGTTGTCCTTTTAATTTACTCATAGATTTTTTTACAACTCCATAATGGTCAGCATAAACACAACATTCTTCCATCAATGCAGAACAAAGGCCCCCTTCTCTCATGAAGAGGAGGTTCAACCCTTGACTGTTCTGTAAAACAACTTCAGAGAGAGAGGTTAAAGATTTCTGCAAAGCTGTGATGGAGGTTTCTAATATCTTTAAGTTTTGGTCTATTGCTGCTTCTAATTGTGTCATTTGTTGTGTCCCATGGACCAAGGCAGTGGTTCTTGTGCCCACCTCTGCTGCAACTCCTATTTCTAATAGGATGGCTAAAGTGAGGGATATATGTGCCCAGTGGAACCAGGTTTTATTTCCCCCTATTTGAATTTCAAATGAACATGCATCAGGATAAAGCACTCTGGGAAACATCTGCACCATTACACAATTAATCATATCTGTTGACAACTTCATGAAAACATAAAAAATGTTTAAGTATATAGAATTATACTGCTGTAGGGACAGACAAGGCAAGGCGCCTAAGATAGTACCGAAGACAGGGAAACAGTCCTATTCGTTTGCAACCAGATTCAGAGGGCATTACTTCTGTTGTAATCAATAAATCCCCTGAAACCCAAGTTTAGGTAGTTTCAGAATTTTGTACCCAACATGTAAAGGAAGGGGCGCAGAAGTTCACAGTCTGCAGAAGTTCACAAAAAGCAGTTTATTTTTCTGTTTTTTTCCTCTGTTCTTGGCAAGTTAACTTTTCAAGGACACCTGGGTTAGGGAGAGCTCTTTCTTCCCTTTAATTTTCACGCTGCCAGCTGTTACCATGGAGCCCAGTTTGTAACTTCTGTATCTTAGAAATGTAGCCATCTCTGTGAATCCCTAGCTCATGGCCAGAGGCCTTGTACACATATTTTGTGAAAAACTAGTAAGGGGGTGTCTACCTTAGGAGTGCAGATTTTTTAGCCAGTGGCCAAGTAGAACAGGGCAACACGTAAAGAGGAATTTTATCTACTCTGAAGTCTTTTATAGGGACTCTTTTGCTGAAAGTCCTAAAGTCAGCCATGATGAAGACTTCTGAAGAAGGTCAGATAAGACTTTTCGGTGGGCCTGGTACAGAGGGGGCAGATGGGGTAGGTGGGGCTGAGAGCAGTTCTGAAGATCTGAGAATGAGGAAGGAAAGATGTAAAGGAATAATGGGAAAGGGGTTTGGGATTTTCCTAGCAACAAAAACTTGAGCAGTAGAACAGGTAGAGCAGAGGAGAAGACTGGAGTTAGTATCACTAAAAGCCTGTAAGGGACTTTAAATTCTGAGTAACCTTTTTTCAGTGATGACAAAGAAACTTTTAAGTCCATTTTCATTACATCTTGGATAGGGGTCTGAGGGCTCTCCTCAGCTGGTTTGAGATTTGGGTTAGCTGGTAAGAGGACCTGGTGGGATCCGGTGCGGACACTGATAGGAGAAGAGAGGAGGGAGTTGGTGGAGGGGTACTTCATTACCTGCTACCGCAGCAATTGGGCAATGGTCTGAGAACTGGCAGAGGTTTGGATTTTTGATCTAGTAATTGGAGGGGAGAAATCATGTTGCTGAGGTGATAGTGACAGCAGAGAGACTGGAGCAGAAGGCTAAGGGTGAGGATCTATTGGAGAAACATAGGTCAGGATGTGAGCGAAGGAGGGAAAAGGCCTCCACATAGGGGAATCTCCTTTCACCCTTTTGAGCATTTGCAGAAGTTAAAAATGTCACGCAGAATTTGAGGACCTAGAGACCCCACTGTGGGCCATCGGTTTTGGTTATCTAATTGGTAATATGGCCAATGCTGTGTACAGAATTTTTTTATTGGTTATTCAAAACATTACAAAGATTGCAGAATCACATTGGTTACACATCCACATTTTTACATAATTCCATAATAGTAACTGTTGTATTCTGCTACCTTTCCTATTCTCTACTATCCCCCCTCCCCTCCCCTTCCATCTTCTCTCTCTACCCCATCTACTGTAATTCATTTCTCTCCTTATTTTTTTTCCCATTCCCCTCACAACCTCTTATATGTAATTTTGTATAACAATGAGGGTCTCCTTCCATTTCCATCCAATTTCTCTTTTCTTTCCCTTTTCTCTACAGAATTTGATGAGAAGCTTGAGATCCATCAGGCAGTCAATGTATGCTCACATTCCCATGACTTAGAGAAGAAGTCGGCTTTCCCCCCACACAGCCGTGATTTCATGTGGCTTTGATAGTCCACCAGGCAATCATAGTAATCTAGGCTAGCCAACCTGCATCTGGCTCACTTGTCCCTACATCCATTAGGTTTGTTTCCATTGTCTATGGTTTGGAAGGGATTTAATGGAATTTTAGTCACATCCTCTTCATCAGGGATATCCCAATAGGAAAGACGTATAGCCAGCGAATAAATGTCTGGGTAGAGAGATGGTCACTAGTTACCTAATTGGGCTGTATACGAGATAGACCATAATTCTTTTCCATTAGGATTTGTGATCAGCCATCGCTGCTGAACGGGCTGATGAGGGTTAGGACTACTGGTGGTCAAGGGGAGAGTCTATAGCTTTATCCACATGGCGAATACACAATTTGAAAGGGTTACCAGTCTTTTCCAGTTTCCAGCCAGAGTCTCAACAGGCCGCAGGCTTGAGATGAGAGGTATGGATCCAGGAAATGATTCTGTCTACCTTTACCGCTGTAGGTGTTATAAGTAGCACCTGGTATGGTCCTTTCAAGCGGGGTTCCAGGGATGACACCTGATGTCGTCTTACATAGAAGAAGTATCTTAATTGATGTTGATTTGGAGTCCTCTCGTCCCCAGGTTGTTACGCAGTGGCCATCTGTTTTCACAGGTATCCTGAGTTCTTTCAAGAGCTTTAAGTCTGTAAAGCAAATGGGTGTGAAAGAAATCGTTAGGTCTTAGAGTTGGGGTTAGGTCCCTTACTGGAGGAGGGGCACCATAGAAAATTTCATAGGGGGTGAGGTTACACAAAGAAACAGAGGGAGTATTTCTTGCATGAAACAGTTCATAAGGCAGGAGCATAGTCCAATATTTTATGCCGGTCTCTAAGCTTAATTTTGTTATGGTCTCTTTAATGTTTCTACTCATTCATTCTGCCTGTCCTGAACTCGGGGGTCTATAAGCACAATGTAACTTTCAATAAATCCCCAAGGTCCTGGCTAACCCCTGACTTATGTGGGTTATGAATGCCAGTCCATTATCACACCCTATTACTTTAGGCAGGCCGTATCTTGGAAAAATGTCTCCCAGGATCTTCTTCACCACAATTTGCACTGTTTCTTTTTTTTTTCTTTTTTTTCCTTTTCTTTTTTTCTTTTTTTTTTTTTTTGGTGGGAAAGGCTTCAATCCATCCTGAAAATGTATCTACAAAGACTAGGAGATATTTAAGTCCATAACTTGCTGGCTTTATTTCAGTAAAGTACACTTCCCAGAATTGTCCTTGTCTGGTTCCTCATAGGTGCTTTCCTGTAGGAAGCTTGGAAGGATAAGAATTAACCATTTGATGGACCTGACAGGCTTTTGTTAACCATTCAGTTATTTCCTTTAACTGTGAGTCGGTTAGTGGAAAACTCTGTTCTTGATCCTTCATAAATGAATGTAGTTTCTTTAAACTAAGGTGAGTGATTTGATGTACATTATCTACTGACATAGTTAGAGCTGTGAATATAGGAGTTTTTACTGAAGGATTTAGAAATTCCACTTGGGGGCCTTCAGGGTTAAAAGTTATTTTGGCCCAGAGCTTGGTGAGCAGAACTCTGCCTATCAATGGGGCCGGGCATTCTGGGATTACTTGGAAGGAGTGATGGATTTTTCCTTTCCTCTAGTCCCAGGTCCTCTTAGTTGTCCAAGCCCGATATTTACTGCAATTAGCCCCTTGAATTAGAGACCTTTTATTTGATAGAGGGCAAAATGGAGCCTTAATGGCTGAGTATATTGCCCCTGTATCCACTTCAATGTTTACTGGGGTGCCCTCCACTTCAAAAGTTAACCTGAGCTCGGGGAGGGGATCTGATCCCCAACTTTCTTAGTCATCCTCCAGAGTCAGGATGGCTGGCTGGCGTGGCTGTCTCTTTCTAGGGCTCTCTTTGGCCCAGTGTCCTTTTTCTTTACAATAGGCACATTGTTCTGAGGCCAGGGGTGGCCTCTAGTTTGGGCCCAGGTATCCCTTCCTGTCTCCATGTTTCTTATTTCTGGCCTATTTGTTGTTGTGACCAGGACCTGAGTCAATTCCTTAGTCTGTCTTTTGTTTCTTTTATCCACCCTTTGCTTCCTTATCTTCCTCAGTTTCTCTCGTATAGTATACGTTTTTGGCTTCTCTGACTAAATCTCTCAAAGTCATATCTTGTAATCCATCTAAGTGTTGTAACTTTCTTTAAATATCCATGGCAGCTTGCCCAATAAAGGCCATCATGACAGATGCCTTTTGAGCCTCTGCCTGAGTATCAAAAGTAGTATATCTCCTATATGCCTCCATAATTCTCTCTAGAAACATAGAGGGAGATACATCAGGCCCTTGAATAAACTCTATTACCTTGGCCAAATTAGTTGGTCGCCTAGCAGCCACTAAGATACCCGCTATTAGAGCCCGGAGATAAGTGGACAGATGCTCCCTACCTTCAAAGGTGTTGGGGTCCCAGTTTTGTCGATTATAGGGAAAGCCGGGTTGAATATGTTGGGAAGTGGTGTCAGTCACCCATCTGGTCCGAGGATATTATTTTCTAGCTTCCAGGAGGATTCTCTTTTGTTCCTCTGTCATGAAGAGAGTCCCTAGGTGTTGTTGGCAGTCATTCCAAGTAGGCTGGTGTGAAAACATCTATGAATCAACCACACCTGAGACACTAGTGGGGTCCTCTTAAAAGGGGGGATTGTTATTTTTCCAGTTATATAGGTCTGAAGAGGAGAAAGGCCAATACTGGTAGGCTTGCAATTTTTCCCCATGGCCATCATCAATCATTGGCACATAGGGACGGAGGGGGAGCATCACGGGAGTTCCAGGGTTTTCAATCTTTCATTGATGGTGAGTTCCTTTAGCCGGGCCAGGTTCCTCCAGGGGAGGAGGGGCTGTGTGTGCCACGGGGGAGTTTTCTGGAGGGTGCTGGGCTGGCTTAGCTTCCTCCAATGGCGGAGAGGCTGAGTCAGCAGCAGGGGAATAACTTAGAGGGTGTTGGGGGTTGGGAGACCAGGGCAAGGGATAAGGAGAGGGATGAGAGTCCAGTAGAGTTAAATCTTGTGACTTAGGCAGAAAAGAGGGTGGAGGAGGAGGAGGAGCAGAGGGTTTGAGAGATCGTGGGGGAAGGATTAGGAGCAGGGGCAGGGGCAAAGAAAGGCTTCACCCATGGAGGAGATTTGCAGAGGTAATGCCGGGTTAAGATATATGGCTTTTGATCTGGATGGCTATGTGGCCCTTCCTGAAAGACAATATCTCTGACTTTTTAAATTAGTGAGAAGTAGAAAAATCCTTCTAAGGGCCATCCGAATCCAAAGGTGGGCCACTCTGAGGCACAGAGAGTCTGCCAGGTCCAGCGGTTTACTGAAAAAGAAAGATTCTGAGCCCTTAAGCCGAATTTGGTCCAGTGATCAAGGGTCAGAGACAGAGGCATTGAAGTGCTCTTTTCCATAATGAAAAATGCACAAACAGTAAAAGCAACGACACATGACACAGACAAGACAAGACAATAAAGACAGGAAATGGACGTCCAACACTGAGACGAGGACTGAGTAGCCGGCAATACCTGATGGGCTGGCAATACCGAATCTGAAACAAAATATCACTGAGTTGAGGAGACTATTGTTCCTTGATTTTCAGAGTCCTCTGGGGTGTCCCTCAGGGTGGTGGCCTGTGGCTCTGTGACACATCTGTCAGCCACCGTGAGAGAGAGCTCACAATCTTCATTGACAGCCATTTTGCCAAGCTCTAACCTGAAACCTGACACCAGAAAGAGGCTCCTTACAAATCCCTTGAGGAGCCAGTTGGGGTCTCTCGTCCGCTGCTGCCAGAACTCGGTGGAACCTCCATATGTAAAGGTCGGATGAGTGTCAGGCGAAGAGACCTCTAAGAAACTGTCTCATGCAAAAGCAAAGGGTTTATTGGTGGTCCAGCATGCTGGGGCTCAGAGCTCACTTCAATAGAGCAGAGAGTCCTGAGAACAGCTTAAACAGGGCTTATATACTTTCCTTGGGGAGGGCAGGGAGGGAAGTTAAGTATACAGAAAAACATGAAGAGACAACTACCTATTTTACTAACTTTTCACTAACGACTATACTTTGCCAGATTTCCTAATGTATCTATTGATATCTATTTTCCTACATATTTTTCCCAGTTCATCATTGTGGCTGACTCTTCACATGTGCTGACATTTACATTTACTCTATACCCGAAAAGCTATAGCTAAAGAACTTTTGGTGCAAATTCTATACTCACTCTCCTTTCTAAACTACCGACTATCTTCTTAATCTTACCGACTATCACTTTTTGACTGGAAGTTATCTTTGACAATCAATCATCCAAGGCACAAGGTCCAATGCAATTTTATATCGATGTACCTGAGACATCTGTGCAGAAAATAAATCAAAGCTAAGTATCACAATCAAGGTCCTAATACACTTCTGGGTTTTAAATCTTACATAGATTTCTGTTTTCATACTTATATTTTACCTATATATTCTTGTAATTATCGCAGGTCATCAATACCATTATTCATCCAGCTGAATGATTCCTAACCCAAATCAAACCTGTTATTAACCCTAACCATACACTGTTGCCTCAATCTAACTTTACAGAAGAGCAGAGACAGAGATGGTCTTACAATACGAAAATGTAGGATTCCTTCCAACTACTGAGAAACTCAAAGGTCCATGCAAAAATGATCCCTGCAGAAGTTGTAGGCAGCTATGTAGGAACTGAGAGAGCAAAAGTCATCTTTCATTGTAAAAAACTTGGTCAGGATGAAGGAATGTGTCTGAATCAGCCTCTGTCTTCTTAATTTAGAGAAGAAGGACCCAACCAGGCCTGTGTTGAGAGCTGTTCCTGGGTGCCTATGGTTGATATACCATTCTAAGTTGTGAAAGTGTCACAGGAAGTAGGGGCAGCCTCCATTTCATGGGACTCTTTGAAGCAACTGTTAGGACAACGTGGTTGCCAAGGCAGTGACCTTATTCACTTTCTGAAGGAAGTGACCTCACCTCACAACCTTGGTGACAGAACTCTCTGAACTTGGGATCCAGGAAGCCAGTCACCAAAATCCAGTCCCAGTCCCACTCCCAGGGGTCTCACTTGCTTGGATTTACCAAGGACAGATTTAGTCTTTCTTGGTACCTACTGATGTGAGGATGGCCAAATGCCAGAAAGCTCTGAAAAGTCACCTTTACTGAGAAAGCAGGTATTGGATCACCGCTGGCTCCTCAGTAGTCCAAAATGTTGACCAAAGAGACCAGATCTGAGACAGGACAGGCCATTTTGTGGGAATAAAATATGGTCCACAATTAGAGAAACTCTGGATAGTCACAGACCTACTTCGGGGAAGGAGGTGCCTTTGTGGGTGTGGGTGTGAGTTTGTGGATTTGTCTCATGTTCTCAGAATAGGTAGGAAAGTCGGTATGTTTGGTTTGGTGTAGACTGTTTCGAGTAAGTCGTTTGACAAGGCGAGTGTTTCTATGTCTGTGTATCCCACGGTGTCCATGGTTGTAGACATTAGAAAAGAGAATGCATCAATTGATATGTCCTGTCTAGTTGAAAGCTTCCCAGCATTCATCCTGCCCAATTTATGAATGGATTTCAGCTTGCCTTATCGATGGGCAACACTTGCTATCTTTCAAAGTTTCTGCTTTCTTCCTGAATTCTGGCCACTCTCCAGAATAGGCTCATGGTTTTGTGTCCAATATATGTACCACTTCCAAGCCCTGTGACATCGCCATGTACTGGATAGCTGAAGGGAATGGCGAGCATCTCAGAAAACTCAGGTATCAGTGTGATCAGGAGAGTCTCAGTGGAGAAACCCTGCTTTGGGCCTTTTAATTACCAATTGTTCTGCTGCCCTGAATGTCTGAAAGGTCTTTGCCTCAGGCCACCCCTTTTTGAAGCCTGAAAAAAACTGTTTTCACATGGAAATGAATGGGCATCACCTGAGGCTTTTTGCTTAATTCCTTTGGAAAGGATGTGTCTGAATCAGCCTTTTGGCCCTGTGTGAGGCTTAGGCTTAGATTCTCAGCACCTGATGGATCTAAAGAAGGATCCCATGTGTGCATACAAAACCAAAATAGCCAAAAGAGCAGTCATTCTGGATGAAGTCTCTCCCCTTCCTTTGTGAGGTTCTAGACCTACATCAAGTTAGAATAGGAATGCTTTGGGTCAAATAATTTCTTCAAAGCCCTGCAGAGGCTAGCCCGTAGGAGCTTGGGTTTCCTCATGTCTCCAATTCAGACAAAGAATCTAAACCCCACAGTCAGTAGTCCTCAAATTGGAGAAGCAGAGAAGTATTAACAGCAGGCATATGTGATCACACCAGGTTCACAGGAAGGGTGTCCAAGCCACCCTGTTTTTAGGCACATTAGGGGCAAGGGAGATTATTTTGGAGACTGTCTTGGTCTACACCCCTCATAGAAACATTCAACCAGAGGTTATGAAGAGTGTTTATATGAAAGATTATGAGGGCCATGTGGGAGTGTGTTGGTTTTAATTGAGGTCATTTGTGTGGTGGTTGGAAGAGATGACTGGGTCCACCTTGACATGAACTCTGGTGTGATTCCCCTAAGAGACTGAGTTCTGGAACTGACCTCAGAGATGTATTGCCATGAATTGTGTTGGGATGTTATGAGTTCACGCATGAGAGTCGTCCTTGGAAACTGAGATGTATGCCCAGGTTGTATTTCCACAAAGCACTGGGAATCACAGCCAAGATATCACATGATTTTATTCTGAAAGACTTGGCAGCCATAGTTGAGAGTCAAAACACACATGGACCTCACATTGTAGACCTCAATGGGCCTGGATTCACGTGACCATTTAGCCAATCTTTTGGAAGCCTTGCCTGTGAGAATTCTCCATAGCTTTCATTGACATGAGCTTCCTCAAAATTTAATGGTTCTGGATTGATTTGAAACGTACAGTGCCTCCAACTTCATCTTTCAAAAATGGCTAGATAAATACCAAGAAATTTTTGTAATTCCCATGACCAGGTGGCACTGGAGAACCTTTGGATGTCCTGTTGCTGATCATGAGTATACCAGACAGTGCCTTGATTGACTGAGTTTCATGAAAATGGTGTAGAACAGAGATGCCAATAAATTGGAGCCTGCTGAGTACTTGGCCTAGAGCAGTAGTGGGCAGGTGTGTGATAAAACATTTGTGGTGGGGCCATGTGGATCTACCATTAGCTTCCAAATGTCTTGTGACTGACATGGTGCAGCAAGCAGTCCCTTCTATGTAAAGGCACCTTGTAATATTGAGAAGTTTCAGGGAAAGTTTCAGAATTAAGTTGCTATGGTCAATGGGGAAAGCTATGTGGGATAGAAGCATGATTGGTGCATTGTCCTGCAGAAACTGACCCACCACACGTGACAGAACTCCCTCCAGCACTGTGTCCCAGTTGACCTCTTTGTATTTTGTGAAGCAAATACCAAACTCCCAGTGAAGCCGCAAGAAACACCATGAAAACTTTAGGATCACAAAATGGCTTCACAGTCCACACGGGGAGACACTTAGACCCCAGGGGCCACAGTTTAGCTACAAATAGCAAATTCACCACTGCTGCTCATGTTCAGTGGAAAATAAGAAACCATGTCCTCCAGATCACATAGATGCAGACCCACCTTTATTGGTCTCACTAGAAACGAAGCTAAAGCACTTGACAACACCATATGTTTCAAGTGCCCAACCTCAGAGGCAGTTCCACAAGAAGTCTTTAGGCCAGAAGAGCTCCAGTTTGTGGAGTGTTTACCCTGTCCCTTACTTTTGGAAACTCCTTAGCATATTCTATTCCAAATATGTATTCACAGATTTTCTAACTCTTCTCCTCTAATTTTGTCTTACTTGGGGACTAGGTAATGTCAAGCCATTGTTCTGGATGACAGTGGGAACAATTTTTTGTAGCACATATTTGTATACACATTGGATTCATTTTATAATTTTCCAGTCAAAATAGTGAATCCCTCACACTAACCCCTATGCTACTAAACTCTGACTAGAATAATAACCCAAAGAGAATTGAAATACAAGCAGTTCAGAGGAGGCATCATGTATAGTTGGACTTGCCTTTTGCATTATATAGGGTAGGAGTTATGAATCTAGTCAATTATTTGGTTGAAAGAATTCTCCATGTTTTTTTAAAGTTAACAAATATGTGAATTCCTGTCTCCCTTTCTCTGTAGCCTATTTAGCACATGTAGTTTTATATGCACATATAGATTCATACCTGGTATCACACGTATATTTTTGGTGAGGTGGCTGACTTGGCATATAGAAATTGTGAGAAGATATCACTCCTTCTAAAAGCTGTTGGAACTGAGAATTCAACCTATGGGTGATCCTCCTATTTAAATAGCATTATACATAAATCCATGTTCAGTAAAATAAATATTTTTGAATCTGTGGATGATATGTATTTCATGATGAATTTCGATTGGCATATATAATGCTACTTTTTAATGTCTCTCTGTGTGTGTCTGTATATATATATATATATATATATATATATATATATATATATATATATCCTCCAGATTTTTCAAAATATGAAATATATGTGTCTTATTATGCACTCCCAAATTTCATTCATATTCATGTATGTGGATTTATAATCTACTTTTCAAAAGATTATTCTCAGAAATATTCATCCACCTGAAATAACATTTTGGTTTACTAGTACTGAAAACTATCTTCAGTAAATGGTGCATAGAAATCCTAATATTTTGACATTGCAAGATGGCCATGAATAGAGTGCATCACACCCTTTGTACTGCGCAACTTCACATGTGAATAAGGAGTTAGAATGACGAAAAAGTATCTTGTTAGGATCTTACACAAAAATGGTTGTGCCTGGAACCTAGAAGAATGATTTCCACCACCGAGGTCCTGTAATTGAGTCTCAAACAAGAGCCAACTATGCGACCGAAGATCTGGGGTGGCTGATCCGTGCGGCCCATGCCGTGGCTACAGACGGCGGGCCTCCACCGTGAAGCGACCAGCATGCAGGGAGAAACGTTGCTGCGGATTCTGTGGAATCCAGCTGGCTCACCCACCACTGAGCCCGGGGCTGAGTTTGGGATTTCAGATGGGGAAGAAAGTGTTACAGTTCTATCCCGCACAACCGAAACTCCACCGAGGAAACCAACGGCCACCATCTTGGAGAGCTGAAGTATCCACCACCACTCTCCGACAGATTGCAACAACAAAACAGGTGTGTGTTACTCAGCTTATCTCCCATACAGCAGGTAATTCGCAAAAATTCTCTCTTAGGCTTTCCGGGGGAGGGATTACCAGAGAAAGCCTTCATAAAGATGGGGGGAAAACTAGTGGCACCTGACCTTCAACTTCCCCTCCCATCACCGGTGAAAACAAAACTTTTCTAGCCAGCGCAATGGGTGGGGCAAGCGGAAAAAATCAAAACAATAGAGTGCCAGTGTTCCCAATAGACACCCTCCACACCCAAGGAACGGCAGGCAAAGAGTACAGTTTGAGCTGCCAAGAGGCATCACTCAGGGGAAATCTGGTGTAGCAGGGGAAATCAGGACTCGCAGAGGAAACCAGGGGACCAGAGGACAGACACGCGTGACTAGGAGGCTGGAGAACGCCTGCCCACCAGCAACCAATCACCCGCTGGCTGCCTGCGCAATTGGGCAGCTAGAGATCACCCGCCCGCCGGTGACAGCCCATTCGCTGATTGCACGACTGGATGGCTGGAGACCGCCCGCCCGCCAGCGACCGGGAGGTGAAACCAACCAGAGACAGTCCAGTCCCACCCCCCCATTCAAACACCCCGGCAAGGAGCCTGGGGCCCGCCATAGCAGACAGGTGACATCACTGGAGCTCAGCTGTCGGAATTCCTTCCAAGTGGAATCCACTTTTGCAGGCATATTCTACAAACACAAAAGAGAGACAACAGAGATATATAAAACCAAAACAAATCTATTCAAGAAAGCAGAAACACAGCAATCAAATTGAGCTGAAAAGTAACGTGAACATCATGAAAAAACAAGGGAAAAAAAGGTGTGCAAAAAATGCAGGACAACTAAATTCTAAAGGAGGACCGTGAAGCATCAGAAATAGGGATAGGGAAAAAACTCAAGCCATACCTAACTCAGATGGAAAGGAATATTAGAGAAGACATGAGGCAGCAAGTCCAAGCAATAAAAGTATATTTTGAAAATCAAATAAACAAACAAATTCAAATGGCAAAGAATGAGCTTTACCAGGAGATAGAGACATTAAAAAGAAATATCAAACAGTAATCCTAGAAATGCAGGAAAGTATAAACCAAATTAAAAACTCAAACGAAGAGTATTACAAATAGACTAGATCAAGTAGAAGTTAGAACGTCAGATAATGAAGACAAAGTTTATCAACTTGAAAAGAATAGAGTAAACACAGAAAAGATGCTTAAATCCCATGAGCAATCTATTCAAGAGATAAGGGATGTCATAAAAAAAACAAATTTGAGAGTCATTGGGATAGAAAAAGGCATAGAGATTCAAACCAAAGGAATGGACAACATATTAAATGAAATAATTCTAGAAAATTTCCCAGAGATGAAAGATGGAATGGATTGCCAAATCCTGGAAGCCTACAGGACCCCAAGCATTCAAAACCATAATAGACCAACTCCAAGACAAATATTTATGAAGATAGCCAGAACAAGGACATTCAGAACAAAGAGAGAATATTAAAAGCTACGAGAGAAAGTAGGCAGGTTACATTCAGGGGTAAACCAATTAAGTTAACGACTGATTTTTTTCATCACAAACTTTGAAAGCAAGAAGATCCTGGAACAAAGTATTTCAAACGCTCAAAAATAATGGATTCCAACCAAGAATACTGTATCCAGCAAAATTAAGCTTCAGATTTGACAATGAAATTTAAGTCTTTCACGATAAACAAAAGCTAAAAGAATTCACAGCCAGAACACCAGCAGTGCAAAGCATTTTGAGCAAAATACTACAAGAAGAGGATTTGAAAAGTAATGCCTGAAACTAGCAGCAGGAGGTATCTCAGTAAAGGGAGAGGAAAATAACCAAAAAGTAAAAACTAACCAAAATAAATAAATAAATGAATAAATAAATAAATAAATAAACAAACAAACAAACATGACTGGAAGTAGAAATCATATTTCAATTGTAACCTTAAAAGTTAATGGCCTAAACTCACCAATCAAGAGACATAAGCTAGTAACCTTGATCAAAAAAAAAAAAATCCAACAATATGCTGCCTTCAGGAGACTCATATGATAGGTAAAGACATACAGAGGCTGAAATTAAAAGTTTGGGAAAAATCATACCACTCACATGACCCTCGGAAGCAAGCAGGAGTGGCCATACTCATATCGAATAAAATCAACTTCAAACCTACGTTAATCAAAAGGGATAAAGAAGGACACTATATACTGTTAAAAGGAACCTTGCACCAACAATGCATAACCATTATCAATTTGTATGCACCAAACAATTGAGCTGCAACACTCATAAAACAAACTCGCCTCAAGTTCAAGAGTCAAATAAACTACAACACAATAATTATGGGTGACTTCAACACACCCCTCTAGCCATTAGACAGATCCTCTAGACAAAAACTGAATAAAGAAACTATAGAATTCAACAGCAAAATCAGTAACCTAGACTTCACCGACATATATAGAATATATCAACCATCAAAAAGTGGATACACGTTCTTCTCAGCAGCACATGGATCCTACTCAAAGATAGACCATATATTATGCCATAGGGCAATTCTTAGTAAATATAAAGTCGTGGAGATAATACCATGCAGAATATCTGATCATAATGGAATGAATCTGGAAATCAATGATAAAAGAAGGAAGGAAAAATCCTACATCACATGGAAAATGAACAACATGCTACTGAATGATCAATGGTTTACAGAAGACATAAAGGAGGAGATAAAAAAATTCGTAGAGACAAATGACAATACAGACACAACATACTGGAATCTATGGGACACAATGAAAGCAGTTTTAAGAGGGAAATTCATTTCTTGGAGTTCTTTCCTCAAAAAAAAAAAAAAGAAAAATCAGCAAATAAATGAACTCACACTACACCTCAAAAACCTAGAAATGGAAGAGCAAAACAACAGCGAATGTAGTAGAAGACAAGAAATAATTAAAATTAGAGCAGAAATCAACGAAATTGAAACAAAAAAAAATTGAAAATATTGATAAAACTAAAAGTTGGTTCTTTGAAAAAATAAATAAGATTTGCAGGCCCTTAGCCATGCTAAGGAAGAGAAGAAAAGAGAGAACTCAAATTACTAACATACGGGATGAAAAAGGCAATATCACAACAGACACTACAGAAATAAGAAGATAATTAGAAAGTATATGGAAACCCTATGTTCCAATAAAATAGATGATAGTGAAGATATCAATAAACTTCTTAAGTCATGCGATCTGCCCAGATTGAGTCAGGAAGACACACACAATTTAAACAGACCAATAACAAAGGAAGAAATAGAAGAAGCCATCAAAATACTACCAACCAAAAAAAGCCATGGACCGAATGGGTATACAGCAGAGATCTACAAAACCTTCAAAAAGGAATTAATACCAATACTTTCCAAGCTATTTCAAGAAATAGAAAAATAAGGAACTCTTCCAAATTCATTCTATGAGGCCAATATCACCCTGATCCCAAAACCAGACAAAGACACTTCAAAGAAAGAAAACTACAGACCAATATCTCTAATAAACTTGGATGCAAAAATTCTCAATAAAATCTTGGTGAATCGAATACAAAAGCATATCAAAAAAATTATGCACCATGATCATGTAGGATTCATCCCTGGGATGCAAGGCTGGTTCATTATACGGAAATCAATAAATGCTATTCACCACATCAATAGACTTAAAGACAACAACCATATGATCGTATCGATTGATTCAGAAAAAACATTCGACAAAGTTCAGCATCCCTTTATGTTGAAAACACTAGAAAAACTAGGGATAACAGGAACTTACCTCAAGATTGTAAAAGCTATATATGCTAAACCTCAGGCTGGCATCATCCTAAATTGAGAAAAGCTGAAGGCATTCCCTCTAAAATCTGGAACAAGAGGGATGCCCTCTATCACCACTTCTATTTAATTCAGTTCTTGAAATACTAGGCATAGCAATTAGACAGACAAAAGAAATTAAAGGCATAAAACTAGGAAAAGAAGAACTTAAATTATCGCTATTTGCGGATGACATGATAATATATTTAACAGACCCAAAAGGGTCTACAGAGGAACTGCTAGAGTTAATAAATAAATTCAGCAAAGTGGCAAGATATACAATCAACACGCATAAATCAAAGGCATTCCTGTATATCAGCAGCAAAACTTCTGAAATGGAAATGAGGAAAACCACTCCATTCAAAATATCCTCAAAGAAAATAAGATAATTGGAAAAACAATTATATAGTTGGGAATCAACCTAACAAAAGAGGTGAAAGATTTATAAATGAAAACTACAGAAACATAAAGAGATAGAAGAAGATCTTAGAATATGGAAAAATATACCCAATTCATGGATAGGCAGAACTAGCATCATCAAAATGGCGATATAACCCAAATTCTCTACAGGTTTAAATTGATGCCAATCAAAATCCCAACGACATTTCTTGTAGAAAAGATAAAGCAATCATGAAATTCATATGGAAAAACAAAAGACCCAGAATAGCAACAGCAGTTCTAAGCAGGATGTTTGAATCTGGAGGTATAGCGATACCAGACTTCAAACTGTACTACAAAGCAATAGTAACAAAAACAGCATGGTACTGGTACCAAAACAGGCAGGTGGACCAATGGTACAGAATAGAGGACACAGAAACCATTCCACAAAATTACAACTTTCTTATATTTGATAAAAGGGGCTAAAAACCTGCAATATACGAAGGACAAATGGTGCTAGAAAAATTGGAAATCGATATGCAACAAAATGACACTGAATCCCTTTCTCTCACCAAGCAAGGAAGTTAATTCAAAATGGATCAAGGAGCTAGATATAAAATCAGAGACACTGCATCTGATAGAAGAAAAAGTTGGCTACGATCTACATACTGTGGGATCGGGCTCCAAATTCCTTAATAGGACACCCATAGCCCAAGAGTTAATAACAAGAATAAATTAATGGGACTTACTTAAACTAAAAGTTTTTTTTTTTTTTTTCTCAGCAAGAGAAACAATAAGAGAGGTAAATAGAGAACCTACATTCTGGGAACAAATTTTTACCCCTCTCACTTCAGATAAAGCCCTAATATCCAAAATATACAAAGAACTCAAAAAATTAAAAAGTAAGGTAACAAATAACCCAATCAACAAATGGGCCAAGGACCTGAACAGACACTTCACAGAGGAGGACATACAATCAATCAACAAGTACATGAAAAAATGCTCACAATCTCTAGCAGTCAGAGAAATGCAAATCAAAACAACCCTAGGATACCATCTCACTCCAGTAAGATCGGCAGCCATTAGGAAGTCAAACAACAGTAAGTGTTGTCGAGGATGTGGGGAAAAGGGGACACTTGTACACTGCTGGTGGGACTGCAAATTGGTGCAGCCAATTTGGAAAGCAGTATGGAGATTCCTGGGAAAGCTGGGAATGGATCCACCATTTGACCAAGCTATCACACTTCTTGGACTATTCCCTGAGGATCTTAAAACAGCATACTATTGGGATACTGCCACATCAATGATCATAGCGGGACAATTCACAACAGCTAGACTGTGGAACCAACTTAGATGCCCTTCAATAGATGAATGGATTAAAAAAAATGTGGAATCTACACACAATGGAGTATTACGCAGCACTAAAAAATTACAAAATCATAGAATTTGCAGTGAAATGTATGGCATTAGAGCAGAATATGCTAAGCAAAGCTAGCCAATCCTTAAAAAAACAAATGCCAAATGTCTTCTTTGATATAAAGAGAGCAACTAAGAACAGAAAGGGAGGAAGAGCATGAGGAAAAGATTAACATTATACAAAGACGTGTGGGGGGAGAGAAAGGGAGAGAGAAGAGAAAGCATATGGAAATGGTAGAATACCCTCAATGATACACAAAATTACACATAATAGGTTGTGAGGGGAAATGGGGCGGAAATAATGGAGAGAATTAAACAACAGCACATGAGGTAGAGAGGGAAGATGGGAGGGCAGGGGAGGGGGGATAGTAGGGGATAGGAAAGGTAGAAGAATACAACAGTCACTAATATGCCATTATGTAAAAATGTGAATGTGTAAGCAATGTGTTTCTGCAATTCTTATTTGGGGAAAAAATGGGAGTTCATAAACCAAATGAGAAAAATGTATCAAAGATGATATATCATGAGCTTTGTAATGTTTTGAACAACCAATAAAAATAAATAAATAAGTAAAGGTTTAAAATTGAGTGGGAAGAAATCAGCTAAAAAAGGGTTGAGATGCATTCATTTTGCTAAGCAGAAACTTTGTTTTGTGTAGTTGTAACTATCACAAATTTATTTTACCAGAAATTTGGCTTTTGAAAATGCACATAAAATGAGATTAAAGGATAATTCACCTACCTTCATGAAAAATTCATAGCATTTCCTATATTTTTCATATTTCATTTTTTTAGTTAATATTTTGTCATGGACCATGTCTAGCCTTAGGCTATTCTTCCAGAATACTACCTCATCTGACAAGTTCGTACAATGTATTGGATTTTTCTTTTCATCTTTTATTTAATTGTTTCTAGCTAATAATGTGTATTTCTTCTTATCTTTATTTGGACATACATACCCAACTATGTCTTTGCATTTTATGTTTTACTGGGGAAGAGACTCATCTAAAGCTCTTTGTTATATGTATTAACAATCAAACATTCAGAGAAGGCAATTATTCTTAATTTTGCATGAAAATAACTTTGTACCATTTTTCTTATAAAGATTTAGAATTATTAATAATGTCCCTGCTGTAATAAGTAACTACTTACAAGAAGAATTAAACAATTGACTTTATATCAATTATGAATATGAAAAGTACTAAAATAAATATTTGGCAATTAATACACAATTGATAGAAATTGAAATCACGAGAAAGCCATTTAAATTGTCAGTGCATATGGTCCTTAAATAATAGGTTTTTTAAAAAATTTTTTCTCTAATTCATAAGATATATTATGCCATATTATAGCTTAATGTGATATAAAACCTTAAATTATCACAATGATAATAATAATCCATTGTTCCTTCCTCTACATTCTGTGGCATGCTAGTACTAAAATAAATTGTATTATAACACCAAAAAAAAAGCCAAATCATAATATTTCTACAGTAACTGACACGAGTTTAACATCAATGCAAGTAAATTAGATTCCTATGGGACATGATGTGCATTTTGACGTTCATTTTTATTCAACACTGGAACATTACTATTTCTTCAGTTTATGCACATCAGAGGATATATAAATATTTCATCCACAATTTAGCAAATTTATACGCATTTGTTTAACTTCAAATCACTTCCTGCTTCAGAACCCATGTATTCCTCCATGTTTCTTGACTGCTCTTTTCATGAGACTTCTTTCCAAACACATTATTTTCGATTTCCTTTATCATATTTGAAGCAAAACACCCGTCATGATAAACCATAACCCTAATATTACCTTTAAATGTATAAGTGGTTGGAAAGAATGATTGTATATCAATATAAGATTTCTTACTTAGTTACAGATATCAATTCAATCCATTATTTAAAGTGGAACCAGTTATATTATTTATTCACAGTATGGTCTATTCATGTATTATCTCTATATTCATAGACACAGGGTACACCTCTTTGTACCCCCAATACTAATTTATACGTCTTCAAAATATTGCTCCCAGAAATGGTGGAACAAATACATGTAACCTGATCTACATATACATTTTATCACAGTAATATTCTGAACAGAAAAAGCAAAGTTCTCACTTATGATTGTACCATACCTAAATGGAAAGTGATCCTGGATTACTAAAAACATCCATGTCCAGGTTGCCTAATGATCTCAAATGAAAATCCTATTGGTGACTACATATTTGTTTCTTCCAAAGATTATATATTCAAACTCAACCCTTTGAATGCGTCTAAAGCTGTCACTCACTTTACACTTTGAATGATTTTGTAATGTGTCTATTGATATCTGCTTTCCTACATATTTTCCCCAGTTCATCATTGTGACTGAATCTTCACATGTGCTATCACTAACATTCACTCTCTAACCGAAACCCTATTGCTAAAAAACTTTGGTCCAAATCCTATATTCACTCTTCTTCCTAAACCTACCTACTGTCTTCCTAATCCTACCGACTATCCCTTTTTGACTGGATGTTCTCTTCTACATTCAATCATCCAAGGTACAAGGTCCTATGCCATTGTATATCGATTTATCTGAGACATCTGTGCAGAACGTAATTCAATGCTAAGTATCCCAATCAAGAACCCAATGACCTTCTGGGCTTCAAATCTTACTTAGATTTCTCTTTTCGTTCATATATTTCACCTCTATATTCTTATAAATATCACAGGTTCCCAATACCATTGTTCATCGAGCAGAATGGTTCCTAATCAAAATTGAAAATGTTATTAACACTAACCATACACTGTTCCCTCAATCTAACTTTACAGAAAAGCAATGACAGTGTTGGTCTTACAATACAGGAATGTATGGGATCTTCCACCTGATGAGAACCTCAAAGGTATGTGCAGAAATGATCCCTGGAGAAGATGTAGGCAGCTATGAAGGACCTGAGAGAGCAAAAGTCATCTTCCATGGAAAACAACCTGGTAGGATGAAGTTTGGTGTCTGAATCAGCCTCTGTCTTCTTAATGTAGAGGAGACGGACCAAACCAGGCCTTTTGGAGAGCTGTTCCTGAGAGCCTATGGATTATATCCCATTCTAACTTATGAAAGGGTCACAGGAAGTAGGGGCAGCCTCCATCTAAAGGGACCATAAGAAGCAACTGCTAAAACAAAGTGGTTGCCAAGGCAGTGACCTCATTCAGTTCCTGAAGGAAGTGACCTCACCTCACTTCCTTGGTGTTGGAACTCTCTGAACTTGGGATCCAGGAAGCGAGGCACCCCGAGCCAGTCCCAGTCCCAGTCCCAGTTGTCTCACTTGTTTGGATTTACCAAGGAGAGGGTCAGTCTTTCTTGGTACCTACTGATTTGAAGATGTCCAAATGCCAGAAGAGCTCTGAAGAGGGGCCTTTCCTGAGAAAGAAGGTAGTGGCTCACCACTGGTTCCTGTCAACTTCACAGAGTTGACCAAGGAGACCAGATCTGAGACAAGACAGGCCATTTCGGAGGAACATAGTATGGCCCAGCAGTCAGAGAACACTCCGAATAGTCACAGACCTACTTGGGGGAAGGAGGTGCCTTTGTGGGTGTGGTTGTGGGTTTGTGATTTGGTCTCATGTTCTGAGAATAAGTTTTTTCAGATATCAGCTCCAGAGCCCAGGAATTAATTCTCATTGGGGCTAAGGTTCCCCACCAGTGAGATTTGAAATTGGCGCTGGCTGCAGAGTTAACAAGGGCGGGGACTTTTAACGCCACTGCAGAAAAGAAGAAGGTACGAAGAAGAAGTCCTTAGGTGCCATGTTGGGGTTTTTCTCTGGGGTATGGCTGCCATTTATACTTTTCCTAACATTCCTCCCTTTTTGTTTTCTTAGAAAGTGGGGCATTGTTTGTCATTTCTGGCTGCTGCCTGCTGTGTGGGGGTGCTGTGGGGCCTAGAAAGGGAAGTGGACAAATGCTCGGGGGCCAGGTCTGGGGATATCATGGCAGCCAGAAATAAAAGCCAGTGGTATAGATAGCTACTTCAGTAGGGGTAAAGTCTATGAAAGTTCCCTGATGCCACAAGTTGTCGATGGCATGAAACCAGTCCTGGATGGAGGAGATTGTTGGTATCAGCTACTGGTCCTGTAACAGAGACTCTAGGAAATACTGGAAGCGTTGCCTGGTCATGGCGTCACCAGCACTTGAAGAAGATCAGAGCGAATAAAAACAGAATGAAGATAAAAATTAAAGCAAAGGTCAATTTTTGGCAGAAGTTCCATGTTGGGGGACTGACATAGAAGAGGCCAAGGGCCATGAGGAAGCTTAGAAGGTCATAAAGACTCATGAATCCAGGATGGCAGATTAAGAGGTTCTCCAAGCTCGTTGCCTCCCGCTGTCTGATGTACGTTGCATTCCATCGTGCCTGGTAGTGAGCTTCATCACTGAGTGAACTGTTCTCTTGGAGATGTTAGGGGTTCATCGGTCATCAGAGGATGGTAGTGCCTAAGCAAAAGCTGGTTGAAATTTTGATTAGAAATTTTTTGCAGTTGGGTTTGAAGGAACTTCATTATGCATGGCAAGAGAGCAAAAAAAGGGAGCATACCAATAAGGGGCCCCAAGATAGGTAGTAAGTACATGGCAAGATAGGATTGGAAGAACCCTGTTATGGGATTGGAGGAGCTAGGTTTGAGCAATTTGGTCAATAATTTCTGCAATTTAACAACATTTTTTTCTATCAGCCCAGATTCATTAACATAAGAGCAACATTCCTCTCTGAGGAATAGGCATGTACCCACTTTTTCTGCAGTGAGAAGATCAATTGCCCTTTGGTTCTGTAAAGCCACTTGTGCCAATGAAGTAACCTGGCGCTGCAAGGAGCCCAGAGACTCAGCAGTGGTATCGAGTGCTTCCTGCAGTTTTTGTTGCAGGTCTTTGAATGCCCATAGAGCATGACCTATAGCTCCACCAGAGAGTCCGAGACCCGCCACTGAGGTTGTTAAAGTGAGGCCTACCAGAACCGGCAGAAAGACTGCCCTACGGGTTCAGGAAGGTAGGGCCAACTGTCGGAATTCGGTGGGAGTATACAAAGACAGCTGAGGAACTACAGTAACCAAGAAACAGGTGCCAGAGACATTGATCGTTGAGATACTTAAAGACCCATTACACCAGAGGAAATGTCCAGGTTGCATAAATGCAGGGCTCGATTGGGTGCTTAAGCTCAAGGAACAAATGGGTAAAGGATTCATTATTGGCAGGTGGAAACAGATGAAAGCAAATAAAGTATTGGTGAAATAACTTTCCCACAGTGGGATACGTGTCACATGTAGGGGTTGTCCTTTCTTAGAGAAATTGTAGATTTTTGCTGAAATATTTCCTGCCGCTAATGGGACTAAGTGAAGCACAGAGAAAGCACTGAGAAGGAGGCACAAAAAGAGGGGTGGAGTTTAATAATCGAAGAGATTGGTGTAACAAATTGAGCCATGTGTCAGGGGGACCTGAGGGGGTTGAAGGGTCTGAATCCTTTGTGGATGAGCTATGGATAAGATCTAAAAGTTTTGATTCTGACTCCTTAATGTGTTCGACTACCTGGATGGTTGCCTTAGGTGGCATAATCAGGGTGCGGCCAACTGTCATCCACCTTGTGGGTCTGGCTGAGGTTGTCCGAGCATAGACAGCAAACTCAACATAGTCCCAACGTTTGGCCTTGGGGTCAGGTATATCTAAAGTATACCATCCATTGTTATCAGATAAAGAGACTTTATCCCACTTTAGGTAACTAGAAGTCCACACTTTAGGGTAACAAAGTGAGTGGTAAGAATAGCTACCATGTTCATCATGGAACCTGCATGACCAATAGGGGCACCCATTATATATCTCAGGCCACCAATGACAATAGTCTTTTGTTTGATCAAAAAGGAAGCAAATGAAAAGCCAGTTCCAGCTACCAGGGACGAAGGTCCTTGAAGGTGACAATTTTAGGGAAATAGAGGTGCAGTTGCGGATGAAGCAAGTAGTTGCATCCACTGCACGAACCTTCTACATGCCATGTTCTGAGTATCGTTCCTGAAGAGTGAATAAATACATGGTAGGAGAGGAGGGTAAAGACCAGTCCCGATAGAGCACAGAAAATAAGCAGAGCACAAAAAAACAAGCAGTTACAGAAGATTAGGGTGTTGAGAGAGCCCATTGTGACTTTTTTAAGAGGAATTGGGCTGCATGGAACACCGTGTGAGCCGCAACTTAAATGGGTGAGATGAGTGTGGAGAGCAGGAGTTAATGGGAGGTTCAGGAGGTGATTCTTGGAGTTCCTCTGGGTTGGTCCTGTCGTCAGCAGGTGGGGCCTCCTGGTGATATGGCTTCAACCTAGAAATGTGAATCCAGGGAGTTAGACGGTTGTCTGGTAAGGAGAGTTTGGCGGCAGTGGGGGTACAGAGAATGACAGGATAGGGGCCTTCCCATTTTGGGGCAAGAGTCCCTTTCTCCTCTGGGGTATTATAATATACTAGACTCCCAGGTGTTAAGGGAGGAGTGTTTGGAGAGGACACTGGGTCCGGATGAAGCCAGTCCTGATATTTCCAGAGTTCCGAGCGGAGATGATACAAAAGAGGCAAAGACAAATCTCGGGTGAGAGGTCCTTGTGAAATGACCAACCCAGGGGGTATAAGAGGTCTTCCATACATTATCTCAAAGGGAGACAGTAAAGATGGTTTTTAGGGAGAGCTCTGATTCGAAGCAAATCCAAGGGAAGGAGTTTGACCCAGTCTAAGTTTAATTCCATTGTCAATTTGGTAAGGACTTCCTTTAGAGTACAATTTACCCTTTCCACTTTCCCTGAAGCTTGTGGATAATATGGACAGTGGAAATGCCACTTGAAGGAGAGGGCTTGAGAGACCTTTTGTGTGATTCTAGAAATAAACTCAGGGCCATTGTCATATTGTAGAGAAGTGGGCATACCAAACCTGGGGATGATGTCTGTCAGTAAGATTAAAGCTACAGTGGAAGCCGTTTTATTGGAAGTGGGAAATGCCTCAATCCAACCAGAGAAAGTGTCCACAAAGACAAGGAGGTATTTAGTGCGCCATACTGTGAGCATGTTGGTGAAGTCTACCTGCCAGTCAGCAGTGGGAATGTGTCCCCGGGCTTGGTGGGAAGGAAAAGGTTTGGGCCTTAAAGGAGTATAAGTGTTGGTCCACTGACAGATCTGACAATTAGAGGCTATATTCTGTAGCATGGCTTTGTCAGAGAGGGTGAGCGAGAAGAAGCTCTGTAAAAAGAGGGTCAAAGACTGAGAATTGGAAAGGAATAGAGTATGAAGGAACTTGAAGAGATCCTTGTTCTTACTGGAAGAAGTAGGGGCTTCAGATGAGATGTCTAAAGTGGCCATTATATGTCCCCCAGGGGGTCCATCATTGGAAGTGGTAGCAGCCATTTGTTTCGCCTGGTCAGCTTTGGCATTGCCCTCAGTGATAAGAGAGACGTCCTTCTAATTAGACCTACAATGGACAACTCCCACCTAGGTGGGTAAGTGGGAGGCCTTTATCAGATTGGTTATAAGAGCCGAATTAGTGATCACATTACCTTTGGTGGTAAGTAGGCCTCGCTCCTTTCATATTGCAGCATGGGATAAGATATGGAAGACATATTTTGAATCAGTATAAGGGATTAGGGATTTGCCTTGTGCTAGAAGGCAGGCACGAGTGGCTACTATAAGTTCAGACTGCTGGTTGGTAGTTCCTGAAGGCAGAGCTTTGGCCTCTATAATCTCAGTGGCTGAAACTACAGTGTATCCAAAGTAATGAGTGCAATTCTGCCTAAAGGAACTGCCATCAGTAAACCAGATAAGGTCAGGCTTGGCTAGTAGTCTCTCAGAAATGGAAAAATGACAGGGGAGGAAATCATCTAAGGTTTCCAACCAATCATGAGTTGGTGTGTTAGACGTGGGAGTCATTGAGAGCAGTGAGGCAGGGTTCTGTGCAGAGCAGGGGAGGAAAGTAATATTAGGGTTTTCCAGAAAGGAAGTGAGGAGTGACAGAAGTCTGGATGGAGGAAGGGTTTGAAAGCCCTTATAAGCTAAAAGATCCTTCAAGTGATGTGGGGAGTGGATAGTTAAAGGGGCCCCAAAAGTAAGCTTAGAGGCTTCTTTGTGTAAAATTTGTCCAGCAGCCAGAGCTCTTAAGCAAGGGGCCCACTCACGGATGATAGGGTCAATTTGCTTGGACAAATATGCCACAGGTGCAAATGTAGGCCCATAGTTTTGACCTAAGACCCCAAGTTCTTGCCTCCCTTTTTCATGGACATATACATGAAATGGTCTTGAAAGATCAGGAAGGTGAAGGGCAAGTGCCTTTAAGACAAGTTGCTGAAGCCTGCGCAAGTGGTAGTTTGGGGAGGAGGCAAGAGATTCACTAGGGGGTCCCTTTGCTAGTTCATACAGGATTTGTATAGAAGAGAATAATTTGGGATCCAGGCCCTAAAATAACCTGCTAGTCCTAGGAATGATAGTATTTTGGCTTTTGTATGGGGCACTGGAAGATCAGAGAGGAGTTGCCTCCTATCCAGTGTTATTTCCTTTTTTCTGGGTGTAAGGCAAAAACCAAGAAAGGTGACAGAAGACTGGGAAACCTGGGCCTTGTGGGGAGACTTCCTATTTCCCTTGTCTGCTAGGAAATTAAGAAGCTGTGCAGTGTGGGATTGAGAGTGTTCCCAGAGGGACTACATAGAAGAAGGTCATCCACATATTGAAGGAGAGTAGAGTCAGGACAGGTCGGGTGAAAGGATGTGAGGTCCTGGGCAAGAACTTGGCCAAAGAGATGGGTGCTATCCCTGAATCCCTGTGGGAGGACAGTCCAGGTAAGCTGATGAGAATGGCGGGTGTGAGAGTCAGTGCAAGTAAAAGCAAAGATATCCTGAGATTCTGAGAACAAGGGAATAGAAAAGAATGCATGTTTCAAATTTAGAACCAAGAAGTGGGTAGTAGTGGCAGGGATCTGAGAGAGGAGGGTGTAAGGGTTGGACACTAGCGGGTGGATGGGGACCACAGAGGAGTAGACAAGGGGAAGGTCTAGAACCAGCCTGTAGGACACGTTAGGTTTCTTAACTGCCAGAATGGGGGTGTTGAAAGGAGAGTGTGTAGGCCTAAGATACCCCTTTCATTATAAATCCTGGATGATGGCTTCTAATCCGAGGAAGGCTGTGGTTGTGAGTGGATATCATGGTTGACTAATATATCTTGAAGGGTCCAGTAAGACAATATGAATAGGACTGCATTTAGCCATAAAGGGTGTAGTTGTGTCCCAAAACTCAGGGTTAACTGGTTTAGATAGTCGTGGGAGAGTGCATGGAGGAGGTGTATCTGCCCCCAGGAACATCATGAGGAAATGAGATGTAGGAGAGGTGTGGGGTGATATGTGAATGGTGACTTTTAATAGTGAGAGTATGTCCCTTTCCAGAAGGGGAATGGGGCAATGGCTCATAACGAGAAAGGAGTGAGTGAAGGACAAAAGGGATTTTGAGGGAAAATATGTTTACCTCCTACCACGACAATAGGAGTTTTTGAGGGTGTGGTAGAACCCCAATCCTCCCTCAAGACCGAAAAAGTGGCACCAGTATCCAAAAGGAAGGTAATGAAGCGTCCATCCACCAGGAAGGTGACCCTAGGTTCTTGATTCTTGATGGTAATAGTCTGGAGGGAAGGCCCAGGGCTCCATCATTCCTCCTCTGCCAATCCCAGGAGAGGCTGGGGTTGCCGGGTGGCTGACCAACCTCCCTTCCGGGTTGTTGGGCAGTCTTCCCCCCAGTGTCTCCTTTGATGGCATGTTGGGCAGGGGTTGTAGGGTGTTCTCGGCGAAGGACAATCCTTACCACATTTGAAGCAAGCTCCAGGGGGTGTCACATTGGGACGGCGTGGTGATGGCCTTCTCTGAATGACCTGGGCCAACATTTGGAATTTGGCATTTTCAGCTCTCTTCCTACGGCATTCACTTTCATCCTCTCTACCATGAAAAACCTTTAAAGAGACCGCGAGGATTTCGGTTTGAGGAGTAGCAGGGCCCTGTTCAAGCTTTTTAAGCTTGGCTTTAATGTCAGAGTATTTTTGGGCCAGAACATATGTCATTAAGAGATGACGGCCATCAGGGGTTTCTGGGTCGAGTTATGTGCAGTGTTGAAGGGCCTTGGTTAGTCTATCCAGGAATTCTGAAGGTGTTTCTTCCTTCCTTTTAATGACCTCCTGCACCTTTTTAAAGTTAACAGCATTGTGGGTCGCCTTTTTCAGGCCCGCCAAGAGGCAGGATGTAAAAAGGTCATGAGTCTGTAAGCCTTCAGGGGTGTTGTAATCCCATAGGGTTCCTGCTCTGGGACAGCATGAGAGCCCGTGGGGTGGTCAGGATTGGTCCTATGATTTTCATCAGCATGGGCTTGGGCTAGCTCCCAGACCCATTGCCTTTCCTCGGGGAGAAGTGTATTGGCCAAGAGCATGTATATGTAATGATGAGTGAGGCTATATGCTTGCAGGACCCATTGAAACTCCCGAATGTAAGTGGTGGGTTTAGTGGTGATTGAGCCTAACTTGCTCTCTAGCTGAGTAATGTCTGACCTGGAGAAGGGCACGTGGACTCTGATGACACCCTCGGGACCAGCTACCTCACGAAGGGGTGCGATTGTCTTAGGGGTGGGAAGGAGTCCTTTAGACCTGGTAAAAGGAGGACTGAGAGAGGCAGGCGGAGGACAGGAAGGAGAGGGAGGGGAAGGGAGTGTCTCTTTGGAAGAGGAGGAAGTGGAGCAGGCAGAAGAGGACGGAGGGGAGGGGGATAAAATGGAAGGCTGAGGATCCATGGAATCAGGCAGAGGATGAGGAGGGTATTGCAGAAGAGAAGGGGCAGATGGGGCTGGGGAGAAGGTGGGGGTTCATCTGCTGGGTTGAATGAGGAAGAATCTGTGAAGTCAGAAGTAGAAGTAGGGAAAGAGAGGGGATTGCAAGCAAGGAGGACCTGACGGGGAGGGCAGGAGGAGCAGAGACAAGGTGCTGTGTGGGAAGGCTAATACCTTCAATGCAGGGAATCTCCCTCCACTTTTCCAGACGCTGGCAGTAGTTAAAAAGGTCCCAGGGGAGGTTTGGATCTAAGGAGCCTTCTGGAGGCCAATGATTGCCATTATCCAGTGGATATGGAGGTCAATCTTGGGTACAGAATTTAATTAAAAGTTTGGGCTTGATGTCTGGTGTGAGGGAGAGTGTGGCCAGATTTTTTATTAAACATTTGAGAGGTGAGGCTTCAGGTACAGATGAAGAGGTGCCCATTGTCACAGGGAGAGATGGAAGAGAGAGAGAGAGAGAGAGAGAGAGAGAGAGAGAGAGAGAGAGAGAGAGAGAGAATAAGAGTAAGCGAGAGAGACAAAGAGAAAACCCGAGCTGGAACGGCTTCCAGGAAATTCAGGGCGAATGGGGGTCACGTGGGTGTCCCCAAAATGACCAGCTGTCGCGAGGAAATACAGAGGGTACTACCTGGTCGTCACCAGTGAAGTGCGATCTGGAAGACCCAATGGGTTTGGAGCCATGGGCAACCTGACGTCAGGAAAGTTTTCGAACGCAGCTGAAGAAGTCAGTAATGAAAACAGAACTCCAGCTCCAGCAGAATGCAGTTCTAGGACAGGAGTTCAGTTTTCCCTGAGCAGAGAGGCAGCTTCAGCCAGACACAGCAGCCCTGCAGGAAACAGCAAATCTAGCTGGCAGCAGCAGTGGCAGCAAAGGAGGAAAAACCACAGAGCCTCTAGTGTAAACTCAGAACCCTCATGCCTCAAAGGGAAACGGATCACTAGAGGGTCCACTGTGACCAGTAAAGGTCTTGGTGGGAGGAATTCCCTCTCCCCTACCGGGCGTCTAGAGTGTGCTGGATGATCAGGGTCACAAAACTAGCGGTAGCCCGAAGGAAGTTGGCGAGCCGGGGTCAGGGGAAGCTTACATACATCAGATCAGTGGTGAGTGCAGGAAGCTGGCGTCTGAAAAGAGCGGACCAGGACGGAGTGTCTGGGCGGAACGGGGGACGGGGCTCTTGTTGGAAAGAGCTCACCCGTATCCTCAAACGGGGCACCAGAATGAAAGAACTCCCCACTCAAAGGCACTTCGCCGGGAGAATTCCAATTTTATTGCAAAAAGCTGTGTGCTTATATAGAACTAAGGAGGAGATGAAAGGACTTAGATAAATGGCAGGCAACCCGTTTATTGGCAAGTTCTTTCAGATATCAGCTCCGGAGCCCAGGAGTTAGTTCTCATTGGGGCTAAGGTTCCCCGCCAGCGAGATTTGAAATTGGCACCAGTGGGAGAGTTCACCCGGGCGGGAACTTTTCGCGCCACTTCAGAAAAGAAGAAGGTAGGAAGAAGAAGTCCTTAGGCGCCATGTTGTTGTTTTTCTCTGGGGTATGGCTGCCGTTTATACTTTTTCCAACAATGAGTATACCAGACAGTGCCTTGATTGACTGGTTTTCATTAAAATGGTGTTTAACAGAGATGCCAGAGAGTTGGATCCTGCTGAGTAGTGGGCCTAGAGCAATGGTGGGCAGGTGTGTGATAAAACATCTGTGGTGGGGCCATGTGGATCTGCCATTGGCTTCCAAATGGCTTGTCACTGACATGGTCAAACCAGCAGACCCTTATATGTAAAGGCATCTTGTTATATGGAGAGGTTTCAGGACGCTGTTCAAAATCAGGTTGCTATAGTCAAGGGGGCAAGCTATGTGGGATAGAAGCCTGGTTCTTGTATTCTCCTGCAGACCCTGACTCACCACATGTGACAGAACTCCCTCCCGTACTGTGTTCCATTTAAACTCCTTGTATTTCGTGAAGCAAGTACCAAACTTCCAGTGCAGCAGCAAAAAACACCACGAAAATAGAGGATGACCATATGGCTTCACAGTCCACATGGGGAGACATTTAGCCCCCAGGGGCCACAGTTTACCTACAAAGGGAGAATTCAGCAATGCTGCCTCATGTTCATTGGGAAAAAAAGAAACAATGTCCACCAGGTCACATAGATGCAGACCCAGCTTTTATGGTCTCACTAGAAAGGAAGCTAAAGCTCCTGACAACAACATATATTTCAAGTGCGCAACCTCACAGAGAGTTTCCCAAGAAGTCTCTAGGCCAGCAGAATTCCATTTTTGTGGAGTGTTTACCCTGTCCCTTACTTTTGAAAACTCCTCTACCACTTCCAAGATTGTGAACTCCTGATTGTTTTCCATTCCAGATATGTATTCACGGAATTTCTAACTCTTTTCCTCTAATTGTTTCTTACTTGGGGCGAAGGTATTGTCAAGACATTGTTCTGGATAAGAGTGGGAAGATTTTTGTGTAGCACATATTTACATACACATTGGATACATTTTTCAATTTTTCATTCGAAATACTGAAACTCTGACACTAACCCATACCCTACTAGACTCTGACTACTAATCCTAATATGATGGAGAAAAATAACCCAAACAGAATAGAAATACAAGCAGTTCAGAGGAGGCATGGTGAATAGTTGGTCTTGCCTTTTGCATGATATAGGGTAGGAGTTATAAATCTTGTCAATTTTTTTCTTGAAATTGTTCTCCATGTGTTTTTAAAGTTAACACACATGTGAATTCCTGTCTCCCATTTTCTGTAGCCAATTCAGCACATGTATTTTTATATGCACATACAAAATCCTACCTGGAATACATGTACATTTTTGTGAGGTGGCTAACTTGGCAGATACAAAGTATGAGAAGAAATCACTCCTCCTAAATGCTTTTGGAACTGAAAATTCAAACTATGAGTGAGCTTTTTAGTTGAGCAACATTATACATAAATACATGTTCAGTAAAATTAATATTTTTGGATCTGTGGATGATATATATTTCATGATGAATTTTGATTGGCATATATTTTCTACTTTCCAATGTATTTGTGTGTGTGTGTATATATATATATATATATATATATATATATATATATACACTCTAGATTTTTCAAAATATGAAATACATGTGTCTTATTATACACTCCCTAAATTCACTAATGTTCATGTATGTGGTTTTATAATCAACTTTTCATAAGATTATTTTCAGAAACATTCATCCACCTGAAATACATATTTGTTTTCTAGTACTGAAAACTTACTTCAGTGAATGGTGCAAACAAATCCTTATATTTCTACAGTAACTGACCCACTTTAACATCAATGCTACTAGATTCCTATGGGACATGATGTGTATTTTGACGTTCAATTTTATTCAACACTGGTACATTTCTATTTCTTCAGTTTTTGTACATCATAAAATGTACATTTCATCCACAAGTTCACAAATTTAAAGACATTTGTAACACATTCAATCACTTCCTGCTTCAGAACACATATATTCCTACTTGTTTTTGACTGCTCATTTCATGAGACTTCTTTCCAAATACATTATTTTCGATTTCCATAATCAATTTTGAAGCAAAACTCACACAGAATTTATGATAAACTACAACCCTAATATTACCATTAGATGTATAACTGGTTGGAATGAATGTATGTATATCAATATAAGATTTGCTATGTATTTTGAGATATTAATTTATTCCAATTTGTAAAGTTGGAACAAGTTATATTATTTATTCACAGTATGGTCTATTCAATCATTCTCTCTATATTCATACACACATGGTACACCTATTTGTGCCCCCAATACTAATTTATACCTCTTCAAAATATTGCTCCCAGAAATGGTGCAAGAAATACTCATGTCACCTGATCTACATATACATTTTATCACAGTAATATTCTGGCAAGAAAATGCAAAGTCACACTTACGATTGTACCAAAGCCTAAATGGAATATGAGTATGGATTATAAAAATCACCCGTGTCCAGGTTGGCTAATGCTCTCAAATGTCAATCCTATTGGTGACTACATATGTGTTTCTTCCTAAGATTATATATTCAACTTCAAGCCTGCTGAAAGTGTCTAATCCAATCAATCACTTTATCATTTGCCTGATTTCCTATGTCTCTATTGATATCTGCTTTCCTACATATTTTCCCCAATTCATCATTGTGACCAACTCTTCACATGTGCTGACATTTACATTTTCTCTCTACCTGAAACCCTATTGCTAAAGAACTTTTTTTTCAAATCCTATACTCACTCTTTTTTTCTAATTCTACCAACTATCTTTCTAATCCTACCAACTATCCTTTTTAGACTGGATGTTCTCTTCGACATTCAATCATCCAAGTACAAGGTCCTATACCATTGTGTATAGATTTATCTGAGACACATGTGCAGAACATAATTCAAAGCTAAGTATCCCAATCAAGGATCCAATGCCCTTCTGGGCTTCAAATCTTACCTAGATTTCTGTTTTCATACATATATTTCACCTCTATATATACTTACAAATATCGCAGGTTCCCAATACCATTATTCATCCAGCAGAATGATTCCTAACCCAAATCAAACATGTTATTAACCCTAACCATACTCTTTGCCCTCCATCTAACTTTACAGAAGAGCAGGGACAGAGTTGGTCTTACAATACAGGAACATAAGAGATCTTCCACCTGCTGAGAACCTCAAAGGTCCATGCAGAAATGAACCCTGGGGAAGATAGAGGAAGCTATGAAGGACCTGAGAGAGCAAAAGTCATCTTCCACGACAAACAACCTGGTCAGGATGAATGGGTGTGTCTGAAGCAATCTCTCTCTTCTTAATGTAGAGAAGATGGACCAAACCAGGCCTGTGTGGAGAGCTGCTTCCGGGTGCTATGTTTGATATACCATTCTAACTTGTGAAAGTGTCACAGGAAGTAGGGGCAGCCTCCATCTATTGGGATACTTGGAAGCAAATGTTAGGAAAAAGTGATTGCCTAGGCAGTGACCTCATTCAGTTCCAGAAGGAAGTGACCTACATCACTTTCTTGGTGATGGAACTCTCTGAACTTGGGATCCAAAAAGCCAGGCACCCAGAGGCAGTCCCAGTCCCAGTCCCAGTGGTCTCACATGATTGGATTTACCAAGGACAGAGTCAGTCTTTCTTGGTAACTACTGATGTGAAGATGGCCAAATGCCAAGAGAGCTCTGAAGAGGGGCCTTTCCTGAGAAAGCAGGTAGTGGCTCACCACTGGCACCTGACAACTTCACATTGTTGGCAAGGAGACCAGATCTGAGATAGGATAGCCCATTTTGGGGGAACATAGTATGGCCCATCAGTCAGAGGACACTCCGGATAGTTACAGACCTACTTGGGGGAAGGCGGTGACTTTGTGGGTGTGCGTGTGAGTTTGTGGTTTTGTCTCATGATCTGGGAATAGGTAGGAAAGTCGCTTTGTTTGGTTTGGATTGGATCGTTTCTAGTAAGTCTTTTGATAAGGCGAGTGTTTTTATGTCTGTTTATCCCACTGTGTCTGTGGTTGTAGATATTAGAAAAGAGAATGCATCAATGGATGTTTCCTGTCTTGTAGAAAGCTTCACAGCATTCATCCTGCCCAATTTATATATGGACTGTGGCTTGCCTTATAGATGGGCAACAACTACTATCTTCCTAAGTTCCTGTTTTCTTCTTGAATTCGGGGCACTCTCCACAATAGGCTCATGGTTTGGTGTCCACAATATGTACCACCTCCAGGCTCTGTGACATGGCCACGTACTGGATAGCTGAAGGGAATGGGATCATCTCAGAAAACTCAGATATCATTCGAGAAACCCTGCTTTGGGCCATTTGCTTACCTATTGTTCTGTTGCCCTGAATGTCAGAAACGTCTTTGTCTCAGTCCACCCCTTTGTGAAGCCTGAAAAAATGGTTTTCAATGGAAATTAATGGGCATCACCTGTAGCTCTTTGCTTAATTGCTTTGGAAAGGAATGTGTCTGCATCAGACTCGTGGCAATGTGTGAGGCTGTTGCATAGATTCTCAGAACCTGATGGATCTAAAGAAAGATTACATGTGTGCTTCCAAAACCAAAATGGCCAAAAAAGCAGTCATTGTGGACGAAGTCTCTCGCCTTCCTCTGTAAGGTTCCTGACCTCCATCAATTGAAAATAGGGATCCTTTGTGTCAAATGAGTTCTTCAAACCCTGCAGAAGATAGCCCATAGGTGCTTGGGTTTTCTCATGATTCCAATTCACATAAAGAATATATACCCGAGAGTCAGTAGGCCTCAAATTCGGGAAGCAGAGCAGTATTTATGGCAGGCCTATTTGATCACTCCTGGTTCTCAGGAAGGGTGTCCAGGCAACCCTGACTTTAGGCAAATGAGGGGCAAGGGAGGTTATTTTGTACACTGTCTTGGACTGATCCCCTCATGGAAACCTCGAACCACAGGTTATGATGAGTGTCTATATGGAAGAAGATGAGGGCCTTGTGGGAGTGCTTTGGTTTTAATTGTGGTCATTTGTGTGGCGGTTGGAAGTGATGACTGGGTCTACCTGGGCTTGAACTCTGGTGTGATTCCCCTTAAAGTCTGAGTTCTGGAACTGATCTCAGAGAAATATTGCCATGAACTGTGTTCAGATTTTAGGAGGCCACGCATGGGATTTGCCCTTGGAAACTGAGATCAAGGACAGGGTGGCTTTCCACAGAGCCTTGGAATCTCAGCTAGGATATCACATGATTTTATTCTGAAAGATTTGGCAGCCATAGTTGAGAATCAGAACACCCTTGGACGTCACATTGAAGACCTCAATGGGCCTGGCTTCATGCGACATTTTGAAGACTCTATGGGAAGACTTGCCTGTGAGAGTTCTCCAGAGCTTTCATTGAAATGAGCTTCCTCACCATTTAATGGTTCCTGAATGAACTGAAACCCACAGTGTCTCCAACTTCATCCATGAAAAATGGCTAGATAAATACAATGAAATTTTTGAAATTCCAATAATCAGGTGGCACTAGAGAACCTTTGGATGTCTTGTTGCTGATCATTAGTGTACAAGAGAATGCCATGATTGACCGAGTTTCATGAAAATGGTGTAGAACAAAGATGCCAGTAAGTTGGAGCCTGCTGAGTAGTGGGCCTATTGCAGTGGTGGGCAGGTGTGTGATAATACATCTGTGGTGTGGCCATGAGGATTTCCCATTGCCTTCCAAATGGCTTGTGACTGACATTGTGCATCCAGCAGAACCTTCTATGTAAAGGCATCTTGTTACATGGAGAGGTTCCAGGGCAAAGTTCAGAGTCAGATTTCTATGTACAAGGGGGCAAGCTCTGTGAGATATAACCTGGTTGTTGCATTCTCCTGCAGACCCTGACCCACCACAAGTGACAGAACTCCCTCCAAAACTGGGTCCCAGTTGAACTCTTTGTATTTCATGAAGCAAATACCAAACTCCCAGTGCAGCAGCACGAAACACCACGAAAAGTGGAGGATAAAAAAATGGCTTCACAGTCCACACGGGGAGACACTTAGCACCCAGTGGCCACAGTTTACCTACAAAGAGAAAATTCAGCACTGCTGCCTTATGTTCATTAGAATACAAGAAACCATGTCCTCCAGGTCACATAGATTCAAACCCATCTTTGATGGTCTCACTAGAAAGGAAGCTAAAGCTCCTTACAACAACATATATTTCAAGTGCCCAACCTCAGAGGAAGTTCCTCAAGAAGTCTTTAGGCCGTCAGAGCTCCATGTTTTTGGAGTGTTAATTGTTTGACCACGGCACAAGAAAAGACCACTGACTCTAATTAAAATCATATTAAATTAATCTTATTATTTCTACCTTTCATGCTGCCTCCCCTCCCAAAACAGCCGGAACAAGACAGCAACCCCAGCTTTCCTACAGCCCAGCTTTATAGCCCAGAAAGTTACACAAAAGGGGTGTTACAGATAACAGAACTCTGACAAGCATCACACTAATGGTAGTTTAGGTTTTTTTTGCTGTCCCTACATCAGAATTCAGAGGACCATTAGAGCCTCAGAGAGGGATGTTGTCTGGCCAGAGAAGGCAAATATTTATGATGTGACACTAAAGTTTCAGAGAGGGCTGCTATCTGGTCAGAGAGCCGGGCATGCGTGAGTTCAAGGCACGGGCAGGCATTTCAAGCAGGTTCAGAATTTGCAGTAATTTATGGTAAAGCCAAAATTACCTTTTCATGGCTTTGTGGCAAGATGGCTCTCAATTTTAATAAAAGATCAGGTTGGGTCTATCATTTCCCCCTTTTCTCTGTGTCCCTTTCAAATCTTTAATAGATTAGGGGAAGAGCACTGAGGAAATTTTAATCCCTCAGGTAAGATTCTCCAAATTTTTAGAACTTACCCAAAACCGATCTCCCTGATTTTACCAGACTTAATTAATTACTTATATTGATAGTCTACTTATCTTTCTCTCTATTGTTGTAAGAAGAGTGGCGTCAATCATTATTTCTTCTTCTGACCTGAGACAGGCTGAAGTGAGTGGGCATGGCGTGAGGGACATGAGTTGCCTTTTATAAGTCAGTTGGGGGACATGAGTTGCCTTTTAGAAGTCATTTCGGATTGAAGTCTGGTTGGGGAAGAACAGGTTTTAAAGTCATCTGGGGATGGGTTCTTCTATGAGAGAAACAAAAACCATGAGTACTGAATAAATGTTGCAGCAGCCGGAACATGTTACTGTATAGAAGTTCCCTCACCAGTCTTTAATATCCCCAGTTATCAGGACTATCAAATTAATATTTAACTTTTAGTGTTACAGTTGTCCTTCCCCATAAGATACAGTTTAACAATGTAATGTCATCTGATCTTGTAAAATCCTTTTTCTAGTATGACCTCTGCGACTAATAGAGAAACCTTTAATTCTGTTTCTCAGGGCTGGATAATCGTACCAGCAAACACCAAGCCTACCTGTGTTGGTTAGGAATATCTGCAGGCCTTAAATTAAAAATTTCTGCCTCTGGCAGCTCTTCTTGATAGTCTCTTTTTATAAGTATCAGGCATTCCTGTCTGAGAATCCTTCTTTGTAGCCTCCAGTCTTACTTATTTTGGGAGGCTAAAATAAAGTGCATACCTTAAAATATTATTATTATTATTATTATTATTATTATTATTATTATTATTTAAAATGCCCAGGAATGGCTGAATTTTCGTCTTAACTGTCTTTCCAAAGTGTTTAAGATGAAGCAGTCAAACGGACTTTTGTTTCTATCTATTGTTAACAGTCAGCTGAGCTTTATGGGAGTCAATTCTGGAAAAATGAGAGCACATTTTCAATTCTGCTAGTGCCATTTGCGCTAGGTGGGTCCAGGTCTTGCTTGACCATTTATCTTCCCTCAGAAGCATCAGGGATATCTCCTTTCTCTGATGACTCTCCTCTTCATAACAAATGCACTGATTGGCTTTCTGTTCTCCAGTGGTCTCATTAATCTCCCTGATCAGGAGGTTATGTGGCTCAGAGTTGCAAAGCTCTTTAGAGAAGTCCCCTGTTCCCTGGATTCAGATTGACTCAGAGGGTAAGAGCCAAATATTGGTTTTCTTGGCCCTTTTCATTTAACTTTAATTTTAAATCCTAATCTTAAACATCCAGCAAATTAATTTTAACAGCCTTATATTAAGAGTACTGGACTTTAATGTTTATAACTTTATAATTATCTTTTAATTAATTGGGATCTGTATTATTCTGTCTGTATTGTAGGTGATGACTTATTATCTTGAATAAACCCATGTTGTGTTCTTAAAGCAACACATTTCTAAAACACTAACAGGGAATCTTTAGATAACTTATAAGAAAATTTCAACTAAAATTAACAAAAGTAAAAATACTTAGTTCGTGTAATAGCTACCCTAAATTTTTTGGCTGAGTATTACATTATATCCCCTGTTTGAGATCCTAGGAATCTTGACATTTTTTATGTTTTTAACATAACTTTAAAGAAATATTATCTGACGTACTTGTTTCATAGTCATTCTCACATATAGTAAGATGGGACACACAGCCTTATCTCAGGTAAGGCAGGGCTCTTTATAAATCTTAAGCATTTTAGTTCTAAAGCTGATCTTTATTTTTTTTTTTTTGTTTGGGGGTCTGGGAAGATCTACTCCTTAAGAAACTAATAGTTCATACTCAGGATTGGTTTTTGGTAGGAAAAATTATGATAAACATGGATTATTAGAATTACTTTATAATTTGGAAGGGTTTCTAGAAAACAGTATACCAGATCTGTAAGTTTCTATGTGAGGAGCCTCTAGGTCATTGTGGTGTTTGTGAACTTCCATTTTAGTGTACTGTGGCCAAGGTCAAAATGTACAGACAGTGAAGGTGTAACCCATCAACTTCATCTTCAGACACTTGCAAAATAGTTCCCAATTTCAGGTTTGGCTCTATGAGCAAGTGAATGTGCAGGTTGAGGGCTCAATCATTGGTTTTAAGAAGTATATGAACCTCTCATCAGATGATGCAGAAGAAATTGATTTAAAACAAAGTAAAGAACAGAACTGGGTCACTGTGTACCAAAAGGAGATAATATTACTCTGCTACCAAGTGTCTCTAACTAGAAATGATCAATGAAGTCATGAATTATTGAGAAGGCAGTTTTGGTTTTTTAGGTGTTTTTGTTTAGGAGTATAATCCTAAAGTATTTGTTTATATTGCTTTGATTACCCTTTTGTTATTACCAGATGACAATAATGGTATGGGGTTGTTTTTATTAAAAAGTAAAAATTAAAAGCAACATTGACAAAGTTTACATAAATTGTTTGTGGTCTCATGAACATTAGCTAACACCATATGATATCACATTTAAAACATGAATTAAAGAAAGTCTGAAAGTTTTCAACTTTTACATAGATTAGGCTCTCATTAACTTAAAAATACATTTAAATTGTTCCACAATGTAAAAAGTAACATAAAACTTTACATATCTTATTGATAACAGGTAAATAAATCTCCAATATATTTTTTTACCATACAACTTCAGAACACCAGCTTGATATAATGCTCTTTTAAAGTTTCTACCTTACAGACTTGCATACCTGTAAGATATGAAAACATTAATAGCATCACAATTACATTGATGTTTCTACATTAACCAAGTTTAGCTTTTAAAGAAATGGCAGTACAATGCTCTAAAATAACAGTTCTGATTTAATAAGTTTTTTAATTTTTATGGTTCCTTGCTCTAGAAAAAATAAAACTTAATAAACACAATGTTATGGGTAAACTTATGTTTCAAAAAATTTTTGTCTCATTAACACATGACTGATTTTTAAAACCTTATATAGAGTTTAGTAAAAACTTATACAGACCTTAGTAAATGAATCAGATTTCTAACAAAAGTACTCACGAATGAGTAATCCCATATCAAATTTACTTTACTTATTTATCAAAATATTAGAGAAATGTATTGAACAGTGTAAACCATTTTTATGTTGAAGAAAATGTTTTAGAACCAAGGCACATTAGACGTTTTGTAGATATTAATATTTTATTAGATTTTTGAACACCTAGAAAAATTTTTAAGCTTAAATTTAAAAACATTTATTTTTATCTGTTTATCCCATTTAAATTGAAACATTTAAACCACGTGAACTAAAGATCTTTGGATCCACTTTTTAAAATTTGTTTTTATGAGCGCTTTTTTTAATGAGCGCTCCTTATATATGTTAATTTGTGTATCATATATATGATATACGGATATATGTCTATATAGACAGACAACACATAACAAAATTGTGCACACATAATAATAGTAAAGGCCTTGTAGTTTTTCACAGGTTAAATATCTATTGCAATGTTTCAAAAAGTCCACAGTTGGTCAAAGATAGAACTGATCAGAAAAACATTAACCTAGGTCTGTATGCTCAGAATCATGAGCTCAAAAATAATAAAGTATCTAAGGAAAACAATAAGAGTCCTAGAAAAAATGACTGTCCAGTAATTAGTAAATACCATACAATTTACTTTTTTTTTCCGTTAGGCATCAAATCAGTCTCCTACTAAGCTTGCAGGCTTTTTTCATTTGCATTTCAACATGAGTCATGGCTGAGGTCTGGAAGGAGCAGGAAAAAAACTGCTATTCTGAGCAGACACCTCAGGCCTAAGGCATATTAACCATAATTTTCCGGTTGGGGTGTTGAAAATTATGATACAAGTTCAAGATACAATTCACAAAATTTTATGTCTTTACATCTTATTTTGTCAACAGATACCATACTATGGTTTACTATCCTTGTCCAAATTAATGCACTGGTACACACAGTGACATTTTCTCTGGCTACCGAATTCAAAATTGGTTAAAAAAAAAAGTGAATGATTGGGAAGTTACTTGCCAACTTGGAAGTAGAGTTCTTCAGTTTTCCATCCTAAGTATTTAAGTTCTCTGGCATGAATTACCTGAAATCTTAAACTAAACAATGACCTAAACCCGACTTTTAACTGCAAGATTGTGCAATGCTTCAAAAACCCATTCAGATACCAGTTTTTTTATGATAAAACATCATCATTTAGACACACATTCAGCTAAGATCATTCCCAAGAAAAAATTTATAATATCAACACATTATTGCACATGTCTTAAAGGACCAGAAACAAAGACACAAGACAGACAGAAAGGAGGTAGAGACTATGGTTGTCAGACAGAATCCTTTAAACCAGAGCAGATAAGAGAAAAAATCTACTACACCAGTGGCACCACGGGGGGGACCAGATGTTTTAACAGAGGGGCAACCTGAAATGTAAAATAAAGTGTCTATATGGTGACTTTACTGAATTTAGTGTCCCCTTTTTCTTTTTCTCTTTTTTAACAAGACAGAGGTGGCATAATCCTTACAGTGCACGGAAGGAAGGAGGGTATTCCCTGAATCAACAGGGCTTTGGCAGCTGCTGGGGGTCCCTCAGTCCCTCCTTTTACTTACAGGATTAGCTCCTCTGGTTCAGTTCCACATCAAGCAAGCTCAATCTCCTAACATTTCAGTAGACAGCTCTCACAAAGTTCTGGGGCGGAGGGGGGGTACCAAATTTGTAACTTAAAGTTCGGTTCCTGACCTAGAAGCCAATTTATACCAATTAAATAATGAGGATTGGGTTCTGAGAAAAAGAAAAGGGGAGGCTAATTGCTTTGCTAACACAGGAGAAACACAGGGGACTCTGCCAAATGTTGTGACTCTCTTGATCTGGAGGGACAAGGGGTTTTAAAGGAGTTTCACTTGTTAACCTGGGAGATACTCAGTTCTTAGATCCCCAGCAGGCATTGCCCTCTGCAATGGTTGTGCTCCAGGCAGCCAGCTAGGGGCTTCTATCATCCTGCTAAACAAAGGGGGGTAAAGTTCATCGCAGTTCCTTAAAACACAGTTCAAACGGGTGTCAGGCTTACTCTCTTTATTACCCATTTTCACGTCCAATATCCTTAAGTTTTTACAACCAAAATCACACAACAAAATGAACAAAAGCAAACAAACAAACAAAAAAAAATAGAACGCAGAACAAAACACACCACACACACACAAAAAGAAAAACAGAAACCCGGCGCCTAAACAGAAAAACAGTGGTACAGTGCAACATCTTGCTAAAGCTCCAGGGTAGGAGCGCGTGCGTGCCCGTCGGCACCTCTCTACACTTCCAGAGGAAATTCCTACAGAACAGAACAGAGGACAGAACGATTCTTGTTACTGTCCTGGACAGGAGTATATGTGAGCCTCCCCAGGCCACATCTCTGTCATCAGAAGAGATCTCCCTTAACCGGATATCAGATGTTATAAAGGCGCCACTTACCTATGGAGGCCTCCTCCATCAGGTGCTTGCTAATAGTTTTAGTGCAGAGGTTCACTGCAATGCTCCCGGGACTAAAGGCTCTCTTCCTAATATAGAGAAGATGGACCATACCAGGCCTGAGTGGAGAGCTGTTCCTTGGTGCCTATGGTTGATATACCATCCTAATTTGCAAAAGTGCCACAGAATGTAGGGTCAGCCTCCTTTTCCTGGTACTCTTGGAAGCAACTGTTTGGACAAAGTGGTTGCCAAGGCAGTGACCTCATTCAGTTCCTGAAGGATGCGACCTCACCTCACTTCCTTGGTAATGGAACTCTCTGAACTTGGGATCCAGGAAGCCAGGCACACAGAGCCAATCCCAGTCCCAGTCCTAGTGGTCTCACTTGCTTCGATTTAGCAAGGACAGAGTCAGTCTTTCTTGGTACCTACTGATGTGAGGATGGGGAAATGCCAGGAAAACTCTGAAGAGGGGCCTTTTTTGAAAAAGCAGGTAGTGGCTCACAGCTGGCTCCTGACCACTTCACAGAGTTGGACAAGGAGACCAGATCTGAAACAGGACAGGCCATATCGGGGGAACACAGTATGACCCAGCAGTCAGAGGACACTCTGGAGAGTGAGAGACCTACTTGGGGGAAGGAGGTGACTTTGTGGGTGTGGATGTGTGTTTGTGGTTTTGTCTCATGTTCAGAGAATAGGTAGTAAAGTCGGTTTGTTTGGTTTGGAGTGAACTGTTTCTAGTAAGTTGTTGGACAAGGTGAGTGTTTCTATGTCTGTGTATTCCACTGTGTCCGTGGTTGTAGACATTAGAAAAGAGAATGCATCAATGGATGTTTCCTGTCTATTAGAAAGCTTCCCAGCATTCATCCTGCCCAATTAATGAATACTCTAGGGCTTGCCTTATCAATGGGCAACACCGGCTATCTTCCTAAGTTCCTGTTTTCTTCCTGAATTCTGGCCACTCTCCAGAATAGACTCATGCTTTTGTGTCCACGATATGTAGCACCTCCAAGCACCGTGACATGGACATGTACTGGATAGCTGAAGGAATTGGCAAGAATCTCAGAAAACTCAGATACCAGTGTGACCAGGATAGTCTCAGTGGAGAAACCCTGCAATTGGCCTTTTTATTACCTATTGTTCTGTTGCCCTGAATGTCAGGAAGGTCTTTGCCTCAGGCCACGCCTTCGAGATTCCTGAAGAAAAGAGTTTTCAAACGGAAATGAATGGGCATCACCTGTGGCTGTTTGCTTAATTCCTTTGGAAAGGGATGTGTCTGAATCAGCCCTTTGGTCCTGTGTGAGCCTAGAGCTTAGATTCTCAGCACCTGATGGATCGTAAGAAAGATCCCATGTGTGGATCCAAATCAAAATGGCCAAAAATCAGTCATTGTGGATGAAGTCTCTCGCATTCCTCCATAAGGTTCTTAACCTCCCTCAAGTGAGAATAGAGATCCAATGGGTCAAATGAGTTATTCAAAGCCCTGCAGATGCTAGCCCATAGGTTCTTGGGTTTTCTTATGAATCCAATTCAAATAAAGAATCTAAACCGACAGTCAGTAGGCCTCAAATTGGAGAACAGAGCTGTGTTAACGGCAGGCATATTTGATCACTCCTGGTTCACAGGAAGGGTGTCCAGGCCACCCTGACTTTTGGTAAATGAGGGGAAAGGGAGCTTACTTGGGACACTGTCTTGTGCTGCGCCTCTCATGGAATCCTCCTGCCAGAAGTTATGATGAGTGTCTATATGGAAGAAGATGAGTGTCATGTGAGAGTGTTTTGGTTTTAACTGCGGTCATTTGTGTGGAAGTTGGAAGAGATAACTGGGTCCAACTTGGCTTGCACTTTGGTGTGATTCCCCTTAGAGACTGTGTTTTGGAACTGACCTCCGAGAAGGTACAAGGTCCTATGACATTGTATATCCATATTTCTGGGACATCTCTACAGAACGTAATTCAATGCTAAGTATACCAATCAAGGGCCAAATGAACTTCTGGACTTCAAATCTTAACTAGATTTCTGTTTTCATATTTATATTGAAAGGTTAATAAAATAGATACTTGTCATTTCCTGTTTTTCTGTATGCTTAACAAAACACCATTGAAATCTTGAGAACTGTTTACTATTCTTGTTCCCAGAATGTGCTGTCCCAAACTGCCAAACTGCAGAATGTATTCCGTCAACCAGTTGCTCGCAAACTGACACTCGCCATTACCCATCAATAAATTTCTCTCCCTGCCCTCTCCAAGAAAAATATATAACCATTTCTTAAGCTGTTCTCAGGGCTCTCTGCTCTGTTCAAGTGATCTCTGAGCCCTTCATGCCAGACTCCCAATAAACCCTTTGCTGTTGCATGAGACAGTCTCTTAGTGGTCTCTGCCGCAGATGCTCGCCCAACCTTTACATCTGGTGGCCCTAGCAAGATCCGGAAGCTGCAGACAAAACACCCCCAACGGGCTCCTCTGGGGGTAAATAAGGCCCATCTTTCTCGTTTCAGGCTTCAGGTTAGGGTATGGCAAAACGGCTATTGGTAAAGAGCGTGAGCTCTCTCCCATGGTGGCTGACACACATGTCACAGAGCCACAGGCCATGTCCCTGGGGAATAGACTCGGGAAATCGTGGAACAATAGTCTCCTCGACTCAGTGATATTTTGTTTCTGATTCGGTATTGCCAGCCCTTCAGGTTTTGCCGACTAGTCAGTCCTGGTCTCAGTATTCGACGTCCATTGCCTGTCTTTATTGTCTTGTCTTGTCTGTGTTGTGTGTCATTGCTTTCAGTGTCTGTGTATATTTCATTATGGGACAGATCATTTCAATGCCTCTGTCCCTGACCCTTAATCACTGGACCAAAATCTGCTTAAGGGTTCAGAATCTTTCTTTTTCAGTAAAACGCCAGACCTGCCAGATTCTATGTCTCAGAATGACCCACCATTGCAGTCGGATGGCTCCTAGAAGGATCTTTCAACTTCGCACTTATTTGAAAAGTCCGAGATATTGTCTTTCAGCAGGTGCCACATAGACATCCAGATCAACAGCCATATATCTTAACTTGTCAGTACCTCTACAAATCTCCTCCTCCATGGGTCAAGCCTTTCCTTGTCCCTGCACCTGCTCCTACTCCTTCCCCCATGATTCTATCTCAACCTCTCTGCTCCTCCTCCTCCACCCTCTGTTCTCCCTGAGTCTCAAGACTCTACTGGACTCACCACCCCCTCCTTATCATCTGCCCTCGTCTCCCAACCCCTAACACCCTCTAAGTGATTCCCCTTCTGCTGACTCAGCCTCTCCACCATTCGAGGAAGCTAGGCTGGCCCAGCGTCATCCAGATGACTGTCCCGCGGCACACACAGCCCCTCCTTCCCTGGAGGAAGCTGGCCCGGCTAAAAGAACTCAGAGAACTCACCGACGTTTTCACACCTGCCTACTTGAGGTGACTGCCAACACCACCTAGCGACTCTCTTCATGACAGAGCAATGAGAGAAAAATCTCCTGGAATGTAGAAAAAAATATCCTCAGACCTGATGGGCGACCAACACAACTTCCCAACATAATCAAAGCTGGCTTCTCCTTAAACCCACCCAACTGGGACCCCAACACCTTTGAAGATAGGGAGCATCTGTTCAATTATTGCCAGGCTCTAACAGCGGGTCTCCAAGTGGCCGCTGGGTGACCAACTAATTTGGCCATGGTAAGAGAAATTATTCAAAGGCCTGATGAATCTCCATTTATGTTTCTAGAGAGAATCATGGAGGCATATAAGAGATATACTCCTTTCGATCCTCAGGCAGCAGATTAAAAGGCATCTGTCACGATGGCCTTAATTGAGCAAGCTGCCATGGATATTAAAAAAAAAAAATTAAAAGAGAGATTTTGTCAAAGAAGCCAAGAAAGTATACTATAAGAGAGAAACAGGGAGAAAGAAAGGGAGCAAAGGGAGGATGAGAGAACCAAAAGACAGACTAAGGCATTGACTAAGGTCCTGATCACAACAAGAAAGAGGCCAGAAATTAAGACATAGGGTGACAGGAAGGGCCCATGCCAGAGGCCACCCCTGGCCTCAGATCAGTGTGCCTACTCTAAAGAAAAAGGATACTGGGCCATAGAGTTCCCTATAAAGAGACAGCCACGCCAGCTGGCCATTCTGACTCTGGAGGATGACTAAGAAAGTCAGGGCTCAGAACCCATCCCCTAGCTCAGGGTAACTTTTGAAGTGGAGGGGACTCCAGTAAACTTTGAAGTGAATACAGGAGCAGTATACTCAGCCCTTAAGGCCCCATTGGGCCCTCTATCAAATAAAAGGTCTCTAGTTCAAAGGGATGATGACCGTAAATATCAGGCTTAGACAACTAAGAGGACCATGGACCTGGGGAAAGGAAAAATCCATCACTCCTTCCTAGGAATCCCAGAATGCCTGGACCCATTGATGGGCAGAGATCTGCTCATCAAGCTACCGGGCCAAAATAACTTTTAACCATGAAGGCCCCCAAATGAAATTTCTAAATACTTCAGCAAAACCTCCTATAGTCACAGCTTTAACTATATTAGTAGAAGATGAACATCCACCATTCACATGCCCCAAGTCTGATCAAACAGGCAAGCTACCCCAAAAATGGATAACAGATTACCCAGATGCCTGGGCAAAAACTGCTGGGTTAGGCCTGGCCGTGAAACAATCTCCAATAACAGTGGAGTTAAAAACCTCAGTCTCCCCAGTCAATGTCAAATAATATCCTCTAAGCAAAAAAACTAAAGGTGGGATAAGGCCCCATATTCAGAAATATCTGGCATTAGGGGTCCTAAGGCCCTGTCAATCAGCCTGGAACACTCCCCTGATACTAGAAAAAAAAAGCCAGGGACCGGGAACTATCGCCCCATTAAAGAGCTAAGAGAGATCAACAAAAGAGGGCAGCACATTCACCCCACGGTACCTAATCGGTACAATCTGATTAGCACTCTGAACCCTGAGGGGAAATTATATACTGTTCTGAACTTAAAAGATGCTTTCTTTTGCTTGCCTCTGCATAAAGATAGTCAGTTGCTGTTTGCTTTCGGGTGGGTAGACCCAGAAACCAAAACGTCTGGTCAACTAACTTGGACTAGACTCCCACAGGGGTTCAAAAACTCCCCCACTCTCTTTGACGAAGCCCTCCACAGAGATCTCAACAACTTCAGAACTACGCACCCTGAATTTACCCAGCTTCAATATGTGGATGTCCTGCTACTGGCAGCCAACACCAAGGAAAACTGTGAGTCTGGGACCCAAGCACTATTATATGAGCTTGCTCAACTCGGGTATAGAGTTTCGACCAAAAAGGCCCAAATTTGCTAGCATGAAGTAATCTTCCTGGGCTATTCCCTTAGGGGCAGTAAACGATGGCTCACTGAGCCCAGAAAACAAACCATTATGTAGATACCACCCCCATCTTACAGCAGACAACTCAGAGAATTTCTTGGGACTGCTGGCTTTTGCAGGTTATGGATGCCTGGGTTTGCGTCCTTAGCTGCTCCATTATACCCGCTGTTAAAGGAAGATGCCCAATTCCAATGAAACCCTGAGGACCAGGAAGTTTTTGATAACATCTAAGGACACTGACACTGAACGCCTCAACTTCACTGAGCTCAGCCTGCAATTAGAGCAAGCCCTACACTACGTTAAAAATGTACATCAACTCACTCACCTTGGTTCAAAGAAACTGCAGGCATTACTGTAAGATTAAGAACAGAGGTTTCCACTAACCAACTCACAGTGAAAGGAAATAACTGAACGGGTAACAAAAGCCTGTCGGGTCCGTCAATTGGGTAATGCTTACCCTTCCAAGTTTCCTAGAGGAAAGCACCTATGAGGAACCAGACCAGGACAATTCTGGGAAGTGGACATTACTAAAATTAAGCCAGCAAGGTATGGATTTAAATATCTCCTAGTCTTTGTAGATACATTTTCAGGATGGATTGAAGCCTTACACACACACACAAAAAAAAAAAAAAAAACGGCGCAAATGGTTTTCAAGAAGATCCTGAAAGATATTTTTCCAAGATACGATCTGCCTAATGGACTGGTTTTCATGGCCCAGGTAAGTCAGGTGTTAACCAGGACCCTGTGGATTAATTGGAAGTTACATTATGCTTATATACCCCAGAACTCAGGACAGGTAGAAAAAATAAATAGAACCATTAAAGAGACCTTAACGGCCCCCTTAGGGACCTGGTGACTATCTCTCCACCCAGACATTTTTCAGCTCGGTATAGGTCTTTCCTATTGAGACATGCCTGATGAAGAGGATCTCACTAAAATTCCATTAAATCCCTTCCGTACCATAGATAATTGAAACAAACATTATGGATGCAGGGACACGCGAGCCAGATGCAGGTTGGCTAGCCTATATTACTATGTATGCCCGGCAGAGTATCAAAGCGACAAACAGCCATGGCTGTGTGGGGGAAAAGCCGACTTCTTGTGTAAGTCATGGGGATGTGAGCATACAGGGGCTGCCTGGTGGAACCCAAACTCCTCATCAAATTCAGTACACAGCATTGGCCATATTACCAATTAGACAACCAAAAACTATGGCCCCCAGAGGGTTCTCTAGATCCTCAAATTCTGCATGACATTTTTAACTTCGGCAAGTGCTCAAAAGGGGGAAATTCCCCTATGTGGAATCCTTTTTCCTCCTTCGCTCACATCCTGTACTATGCTTCCCCAATAGTTCCTCACCCTCAGCCTTCTGCTCTAGACTCTCTGCTTTCACTCCCACCTCAGCAACCTGATTTCTCCCCTCCAATTACTAGATCAAAAACCCAAACCTCCGCTGGATCTCAGAACATTGCCCCCTTGCTGAGGAAGCAGGTACCGAGGTACCCCTCCACCCACTCCTCTCTTTTCCTGTCAGTGTCTGCACTAGGTCCCACCAAGTCCTCTAGCAAGCTTAGCCAAAGCTCAAACCAGCTGAGAAGAGCCCTCAGACCCCTATCCAAGATGTAATGAAAATGACCTTTAAAGTTGATTTGTCATCACTGAAAACAGGTTTCTAAGAATTTAAAGTCCCTCACAGGCTTTTTGGAATACTCACTCCCGTCTTCCCCTCTGCTCTACCTGTTCTACTGCTCAAGTTTTTGTTCTAGGAAAATCCCAAACCCCTTTCCCATTATTCTTTGGCATCTCTCCTTCCTCATTCTCAGATCCACGGAGCTGCACTCAGCATCGCCTTCCCTGTCATCCCCCTCTGTACCAGGTCCACAGAAATGTCTTAAATGACCTTCTCCAGAAGTCTTTACCAAGGCTTACTTTAGGGCTTTCAGCAAAAGAGTCCCTCTGAAAAAGTTCAATGGAGATAAACTTCCACTCTTCATGTTGCCCTGTTCTACTTGGCCACTGGCTGGAAAAATCACCACCCCTAAGCTAGACATCGCCTTACCAGTTTTTCACAAAATATGTGAACAAGGACTCTTTCCTTGAGCTGGGGCTTCAGAGAGATTGCTACATTTCTAAGATAAAAAAGTTACCAACTGGGCTCCATGGTGACAGCTGGCAAGGAGGAAAAAAAAGAGACAAAAAAGCTCTTCCATTCCAAGGTGTAATTGAAAAGTTAACGTGCACAGAACAGAGGAAAAAAAAACAGAAACAAAAACTGATTTGTGTGAATTTCTGCAGACTGTGAACTTCTGAGCCCCTTCCCTTACATGTTGGGTACAAATACTAAAACTACCAAAACTTGGGGTTCAGGGGATTAATTGATTACAACAGAAGCAATGCCCTCTCAATACGGATGCAAACAAATAAAACTCCTTTCCTGTCTTTGGTGCTATCTTAGGTGCCTTTCCTTGTTTGTCTCTAGAACAGTATAATTCTATACACTTTAACATTATTTATGTTTTCATAAAGTGGTCAATAGTTGCGATTAATTATGTAATGATGCAGATGTTTTCCAGAGTTCTCTATCAGGACGCAGGTTCATTTAAAGATCAAATAGTGGGGGGCATACAACCCGGTTCCACCGGGAACCTGTATCCCTCACTTTAGCCATCCTATTAGGAATAATAGTTGCTGAAGGGGTGGGCACAGGAACAACTGCCCTAGTCCATGAGACACAACAAAGACACAATTAGAAGCAGAAATAGACCAAAGCTTAAAGACATTAAAAACCGACATCACAGCTTTACAGGAATTTTAACCTCTCTCTCTCTGAAGTTGTTTACAGAGCAGGCGAGTGTTGGACCTCCTCTTCATGAGAGAAGGTGCCTTTTTGCTTGCATTGTGGAAAGAATGATGTTTTTTATGCCGACAATACTGGAGTTGTAAAAGAATCAATGAGTAAATTAAGAAAATTACTTGAAGAGTGTCAAAGAAAGACAGAGGCCCCAAAGGGAGGTTTGAGTCTTGGTTCACATAGTCCACCTAGTTAACTACACTTTTATCCACCCAGGCTGGTCCATTAATAATTCTCATATTATTGTTAACTGTAGGACCCTGTTTGCTCAACCATGTAGTTTCTTTTCTCACCCAAATTGAACCTGTTGTTAACCCTAACCATACACTGTTCTCTCAATCTAATTTTACAGAAGAGCGGGGACAGAGTTGGTCTTAAAATACAGGAATATAGAGGATCTTCCACCTGCTGAGAACCTCAAAGGTCCTTGAAGAAATGATCCCTGGAGAAGATGTAGTCAACTATGAAGGACCTGAGAGAGCAAAAGTCTTCCATGGCAAACAACCTGCTCATGATGAAGGGATGTGTCTGAATCAGCCACTCTCTTCTTAATGTAGAGAAGATGGACCAAAGCAGCGATGTGTTGAGAGCTGCTCCTGCGTGCCAATGGGTGACATACCATTCTAACTTGTGAAAGTGTCACAGAAAGTAGGGGCAGCCTCCTTCTCATGGGAACCTTGGAAGCAACTGTTAGGACAAAGTTGTTGTCAAGGCAGTGACCTCATTCAGTTCCTAAAGAAAGTGACCTCACCTAACTTCTATGGTGATGTAACTCTCTGAACTTGGAATCCAGGAAGCCTGGCACCCAGAGCCAGTCCCAGTCCCAGTCCCAGTTGTCAAACTTATTTTGATTTACCAAGGACAGACTCAGTCTTTCTTGGGACCTACTGATGTGAGGATGGCCAAATGCAAGAAAAGCTATGAAGAGGGGGCTTTCCTGAGAAAGCAGGCATTGGCTCACCACTGGATCCTAAAAACTTCACAGAGTTGGCCAAAAAGACCAGATTTGAGAAAGAACAGGCCATTTCCTGGAACATAGTATGGCCCACCAGTCAGAGGACTCTCCGGATAGTCACAGACCTACATGGGGGAAGGAGGTGCCTTTGTGATGTGGGTGTGAGTTTGTGGTTTTGTCTCATGTTCTGAGAATAGGTATGAAAGAAGGTTTGTTTTTTTTTTTTGGAGTGAACGGTTTCTAGTAAGTCGTTTGACAACGCGAGTGTTTCTATGTCAGTGTATCCCACTGTGCCCGTGGTTGTAGACATTAGAAGAGAGAATGCATCAATGAATATGTCCTGTCAGCTAGAAAGCTTCCCAGCATTCATCCTTCCCAATTTATTAATGGACTGCAGCTTGCCTTATTGATGGGCAACACTTACTATCTTTCTAAGATCCTGTTTTCTTCCTGAATTCTGGCCACTCTCCAGAATAGGCTCATGGTTTTGTGTTTAAGATATGTACAACCACGAAGCTCTTTGAAATGACCATGTACTAGATAGCTAAAGGGAATGGCGAGCATCTCAGAAAACTCAGATATCAGTGTTACCAGTAAAGTCTCAGTGGAGAAACCCTGCTTGGGGCCTTTTGATTACCTAATCTTCTGTTGCCCTGAATGTCAGGAAGGTCTTTTCCTCAGGCCACCACTTTGTGAAGCCTGAAGAAAACAGTTTTCAAATGGAAATGAATGGGTATTACCTGTGGTTCTTTGCTTAATTGCTTTGGAGAGGATGTGTCTGAATCAGCCTATTTGCCCTGTGTGAGGCTGTGGCTTAGATTCTCACCTTCTGATGGATATAAAGAAAGATCCCATGTGTACATCCAAGACCAAAATGGCCACAGAGCAGTCCTTGTGGATGAAGTCTCTCGCCTTCCTCTGTAACTTTCCTGAACTCCATCAAGTCAGAATAGGGATCCTTTGGGTCAAATGAGATCTTCAAAGCCCTGCAGAGGCTAGCCCATGGTTGCTTGGGTTTTCTCAAGACTACAATTTACATAAAGAATCCAAACCCCACAGTCAGTTGACCTCAAATTGAAGAAGTGGAGCAGTATTAATGGGAGGCCTATTTGATCTCTCCTGGTTCACAAGAAGGGTGTCCATGCCACCCTGAATTAGGCAATTTAGGTGCAAGAGAGCTTATTTTGGACACGGACTTGAGCTGTGCCCCTCATGGAAAACTCTAGCCACAGGTTATTATGTGTGTCTATATGGAAGAAGATGAGCGCCACGTTGGAGTGTTTTGGTTTAAATTGTGGTAATTTGGGTGGCGGTTAGAAGAGATGACTTGGTCCACATGTGCTTGAACTCTGGTGTGATTTCCTTAGAGACTGAGTTCTGCAACTGAACTCAGAGAAGTATTGCCATGAATAGTGTTGAGATTTTAGGAAGCCAGGCATGAGTGTCGCCCTTGGAAACTGAGTTCTAGGCCCAGGGTGGCTTTCCACAGAGCACTGGGCCTCTCAGCCAGGATACCACATGATTTTATTCTGAAAGACTTGGCACCCATCGTTGAGAGTCAAAACTCATATGGACCTCACATTGTAGAGCCAAATGAGCTAAACATCATGTGATCTTTTCACCATTCTTTGGGAAGCCTTACCTGTGAGTGTTCTCAAGAGCTTTCATTGAAATGAGCTTCCTAACCATTTAATGGTTCCTGAATGAATTGAAACTCACAGTGCCTCCAACTTCATCCTTGAAAAATGGCTAGATAAATGCCATGAAATTTTTGAAATTCCCATCACCAGGTGGCACTGGAGAACCTTTGGATGACCTGTTGCTGGTCATGAATATTTCAGTGTCTTGTTTTACTGGGTTTCATGTAAATGGTGTAGAACAGAGATGTCAGTAAGTTGGACTCTGTTGAGTAGTGGGCCTAGAGCAGTGTTGGGCAGGTATGTGATAAAACATCTGTGGTGGGGCCATGTGGATCTGCCATTGGCTTCCAAATGGCTTGTGACTGACATGGCACAGCCAGCAGAACCTTCTGTGTAAAGGCAACTTGTTATATGGAGCAATTTCAGGATATTGTTCAGAATCAGGTTGCTATGGTCAAGGGGTCAAGCTATGTGGGATAGAAGCCTGGTTCTTGTATCATCCTGCAGACCCTGATCCACCACAAGTGACAGAACTCCCTCTTGCACTTTGTCGCAGTTGAACTCCTTGTATTTCGTGAAGCAAATACCAAACTCCCAGTGCAGCAGGAAGAAACACCACGAAATGGAGGATGACCATATGGCTTCACAGTCGACACTTGGAGACACTAAGCCCCAGTGGCCACAGTTTACCTACAAAGAGAGAATTCAGCACTGCTGCCTCGTGTTCATTGTAAAATAAGAAACTTTGTCCTCCTGGTCACATAGATGCAGACCCAGCTTTGAGGGTCTCACTACAAAGGAAGCTTAACTCGTGACAACAACCTATATTTCAGTGCCCAACCTCAGTGGCAGTTTCTCAAAAAGTTTTAGGCAAGCAGAGCTCCATGTTTGTGGAGTGTGTACCCTGTCCTTATTTTTGGAAACTCCTATTCCACCTCCAAGTTTGTGCACTCTTGAGCATTTTCCATTCCAAAAATGTAATCACAGATTTTGTAACTCTTCTCCTCTAATTGTGTCTTACTTGGGGCGAAGGTAATGTCAAGGCATGGTTCTGGATGAGACTGGGAAGATTTGTTGTAGCACATATTTGCATACACATTGGATTAATTTTCCTATTTTCCATTCGAAATTCTGAATCCCTGACACTAACCCATATTCTACTAGACTCTGACTACTAATCCTAATATGATGGAGAAAAATAACCCAAACAGTACATAAGTACATGCAGTTCAGAGTTCGACTTGCCATTTGCATGATAAAGGGTAGGTGTTATAAATTTAGTCAATTTTTAATTGAAATAGTTCTCCATGTGTTTTCAAAGTTAACAAATATGTGAATTACTGTCTCCCATTCTCTGGAGCCTATTCAGCACATGTATTTTTATATGCACAAATAGAATCCTGCGTGATATCACACGTACATTCTTGTGAGTTACATGACTTAGCAGATACAAAGTGTGAGAAGTGACCACTCTTCCTAAACCCTGTTGGAACTGAAAATTCAACCTATGGGTGAGCTTCCCAGTAGAACAACATTATACATAAACCCATGTTCAGTAAAATGAATGTTTTTGCATCTTTATGATATATATTTCATGATGAATTTCGATTGGCATATATATTGCTACTTATTAATGTCTCTGTTCGTGTGTGTGTGTGTGTGTGTGTGTGTGTGTGTGTATATATATATATATATATATATTCTCCAGATTTTTAAAAATATGAAATATATGTGTCTTATATACAATCCCTAAATTCATTCATGTTCATGTATGTGGATTAATAATCAACTTTTCACAAGATTATTCTTAGAAATATTCATCCACCCGAAATACATATTTGTTTCCTAGTACTGAAAACTAACTTCAGTGAAAGGTGCATACAAATCCTAATATGTCTACATTAACTGACCCAGTTTAACATCAATGCATGTAGGTTACTATGGAACATGATGTGTATTTTGACGTTAATTTTTATTCCACACTGGTACATTACTATTCCTTCAGTTTATGTACATCATAGAATATATATTTTATTCACTAGTTAACAAATTTATAGGCATTTGTTTCACTTTCAATCACTTCCTGCTCCAGAACACATGAATTTCTCTACGTTTCTTCAGTGGTCTATTCATGAGACTTTTTTTCCCAAATACATTTTTTTCGATTTCCATAATCAATTTTGAAACAAAACTCACAAACCCTTCATGATAAACCATAACCCTAAGATGATCATTAGATATATAACTGGTTGGAATGAATGATTGTATATCAATATAACATTTCTTATATATTTTCAGATATCTATTCAATCCATTATTTAAAGTGGATCCAGTTATATTATTTATTCACAGTATGGTCTATTCATGCATTATGTGTATATTCATAGAAACAGGGTACACATCTTTGTACGACTATACTAATTTATAAGTCTTCAAAATATTGCTCCAAGAAATGGTGGAAGAAATACTCATGTCACCTGATCTACATACACATTTTATCACAGAAATATTCTGGACACCAAAAGCAAAGGTCACACTTACAATTGTACCAAAGCCTAAATAGAAAGTGAGCATGGATTACTAAAAACATCCATGTCCAGGTTGCCTAATGCTCTCAAATATCAATCCTATTGGTGACTACATATTTGTTTCTTCCTAAGATTATCTATTCAACCTCAAACCTGTTGAAAATGTCTAACCCTATCACACAATTTATACTTTGCTTGATTTCCTAATGTCTCTATTGATATCTGCTTTCCTACATGATTTCCCCAGTTCATCATTGTGACTGACTCTTCACATGTACTGACATTTACATACACTCTCTACCCGAAACCCTATTGCTAAAGAACTTTTGGTCCAAATCCTATACTCACTCTTCTTTCTAAACCTACAGACTACCTTCCTAATCCTACCGACTATCGCTTTTTGACTGGATGTTCTTTTCAACATTCAATCATCCAAAGTACAAGGTCCGATGCCAGTGTATATTGATTTATTTGAGACATCTGTGCAGCACATAACTCAAAGCTAAGTATCCCACTCAAGTCCCCAGTGCCCTTCTGGACTTCAAATCTTACCTAGATTTCTGCTTTCATAGTTATATTTCACATATATACTCTTATAAATATCACAGGTTGCCAATGCCATTATTCATCCCGCAGAATGATTCGTAACCCAAATCAAACCTATTATTAACCTTAACTATACACTGTTCCTTCAATATAACGTACAGAAGAGCAGGGACAGAGTGGGTCTTACAATATAGGAATGTAGATGATCTTCCACCTGCTGAGAACCTAAAAGATCCATGGAGAAATGATCCTTGGAGAATATATAGGCAGCTATGTAGGACCTGAGAGAGCAATAGTCATCTTCCATGGCAAACAACCTGATCAGGGTGAATTGATGTGTCTGAATCAGCCTCTGTCTTCTTAAAGTAGAGAAGATGGACCAATCCAGGCCTGTGTGGAGAGCTGTTCCCGGGTGCCTATGGTTGATATACCATTCTAACTTCTGAATGTGTCACAGGATGTTGGGGCAGCCTCCATCTCATGGGAACCTTGGAAGCAACTGTTAGGACAAAGTGGTTACTGAGGCAGTGACCATATTCAGTTCCTGAAAGAAGTGACCTCACTTCACTTCCTTGGTGATGTAATTCTCTGAACTTGGGATCCAGGAAGCCAGGCACCCAGAGTCAGTCTCACTCTGAGTCCCAGTGGGCTAACTTGTTTGCTTTTCCCAAAGACATAGTCAGTCTTTCTTGGTACCTACTGATGTGAGGATGGCCAAATTCCAGCAGAGCTCTGAAGAGGGGCCTTTCCTGAGAAAGTAGGTAGTGGCGAACCACTGGCTCCTGACAACTTCACAGAATTGGCCAAGGAGACCAGAACTGAAACAGGACAGGACATTTTTGGGGAACATAATATGGCCCACCAGTCAGAAGACACTCCGGATAATCACAGACCTACTTGGGGGAAAGAATTGCCTTTGCCATTGTAGGTGTGAGTTTGTGTTTTTTTTCTGATGTTCTGAGAATAGCTAGGAAAGGTGGTTTGTTTGGTTTGGAGTGGACTATTTCTAGTAAGTCGTTTGACATGGTGAGTGTTTCTATGTCTGTGTATTCCACTGTATCCGTTGTTGTAGACATTAGAAAAGACAATGCATCAATGGATGTGTTGTCTCTAGTTGAAAGCTTCCCCGCATTCTTACTGCCCAATTGATGAATGGACTGCAGCTTGCCTTATGGATGGGCAACATCTACTATCTTCCTAAGTTCCTGTTTTCTTCGTGTTTTCCAGCCACTCTCCAGAATAGGCTCATGGTTTTGAGTCCCAGATATGTAACACCACAAGGCTCTGTGACCTGGCCATGTACTGGATAGCTTAAGGGAATGGGAGCATCTCAGAAAAATCAGATATCAGTGTGACCAGTAAATTCTCAGTGGAGAAACCCTTCTTTGGGCCATTTGCTTACTTCTGTTTCTATTACCCTGAATGTCAGGAAAGTCTTTGCCTCAGGCCACCCTGTTGCGTAGCCTTAAGAAGACTGTTTTCATATGGAAATGAATGGACATCACCTGTGGCTCTTTGCTTAATTGCTTTGGAATGGAATGTGTCTGATTCAGCCTCTTGTCCTTGAATGAGGTTGTGGCTTAGATTCTCAGCACCTGATGGATCTAAAGAAAGATCCCATGTGATTTCAAAACCAAAATGACAAAAAGAGAAGTCATTGTGGATGAATATTTTTGCCTTCTTGTTTTATGTTCCTGACCTCCATCAAGTGAGAATAGGGATCCTTTGGGTCAAATGAGTCTTTGAAATCCCTGCAGAGGCTAGCCCATATGTGCTTGGGTTTTCTCATGACTCCAAATCACATCAAGAATTTATAGGCTTCAGCCAGTAGGCCTCAAATTGGAGAAGCGAAACACTTTAACAGCAGCAATATTTGATCACTCCTGGTTCACAGGAATAGTGTTCAGGCCACCATGTTTTTAGGCAAATGAGGGGCAAGTGAGCTTATTTTGGACACTACCTTGTGCTCATTGAAACCTCCAGCTAGAGGTTATGATGAGTGTCTACAAGGAAGAAGATTATGGCCCTGTGGGAGTGATTTCAATTTAATTTTGGTCATTTTTGTGGCAGTTGAAAGGGATGACTGGGTCCACCTGGGCTTGAACTCTGGTATGATTTACCCTTAGAGACTGAGTTCTGGAACTGACCTCAGAGAAGTATTTCCATGAATTGTGTTGGGATTTTAGGAGGCCACGCATGAGACTCACTCTTGGAAACTGAGATCTAGGCCCAGGGTGGCTTTCCACAGAGGCCTGGGAATCTCAGCCAGAATATCACATGATTTTATTCTGAAAGACTTGGTAGCCATAGTTGAGAGTCAAAACACACATGGACCTCACATTGTAGACGTCAATTGGCCTGGCTTCATGTGACCTGTTGGCAACTCTTTGAGAAGCCTTGACTTTAGAGTTCTCCAGAGCATTCATTGAAATGAGCTTTCTCAACACTTAACGGTTCCTGAATGAATTGAAACCCACAGTGCCTCTAACTTCATCCTTGAAAACTTGCTAGATAAATACCATAAAATTTTGGAAATTCCCATGACCAGGTGGCACTGCAGAAACTTTGGATGTCCTGTTGCTGATCATGTGTATACCAGAAAGTGCCTTGTTTGACTGGGTTTCATGAAAATGGTGTAGAATACGAGATGCCAGGAATTTGGAGCCTGCTGAGTAGTGGGCCTAGAGCTGTGGTGGGCAGGTGTGTGATGAAACATCATGGTGGGGCCATGTGGATCGGCTATCGGCTTACAAATGGCTTGTGACTGATATGGCGCAGCCCCCATTCCCTTGTATGTAAAGGCATCTTGTTATATGGGGAGGTTTCAGGGCAATGTTCATAATCAGGTTGCTATGGTTATTGGGACAAGCTATGTGGGATAGAAGCCTGGTTGGTACATTCTCCTGCAGACGCTAACCCACCCCACGTGACAGAACACCCTCCAGCACTGTATCCCAGATGAACTTCTTATATTGTGTGAAGCAAGTACCAAATTCCCAGTGTAGCAGCAAGAAACACCACGAAAATTGGAGGATGATCAAATGTCTTCACTGTCCCCACCGGGAGACACTTAGCCTCCAGTGGACACAGTTTACCTACAAAGAGAAAATTGAGCACTGCTGCCTCATGTTCATTGAAATATAAGAAATCATGTCTTCCAGGTCACATAGATGCAGACCCAGCTTTTATGGTCTCACGACAAAGGAAGCCAAAGCTCATGACAACAACATATATTTCAAGTGCCCAACCTCAGAAGCCGTATTCCAAGAAGTCTTAGGCCAGCAGAGCTCTTTGTTTGTGGAGTGTTTACCCTGTCCTTTACTTTTGGAAACGCCTCTACCACCTCCAAGGTTGTGAACTCCCGAGCATATTCCATTAAATATATGTATTCATAGATTTTCACACTTTTCTACTATAATTGTGTCTTACTTGGGTGAAGGTAATGTCAAGGCATTGTTCTGGATGTGAGTGGGAAGATTTTTGTGTAGCACATATTTACACACACACTGGATTCATTTTTCAATTTTTATTTTGAAATACTGAATCCCTGACACTAACCCATACCCTACTAGACTCTGAATTATGATCCTAATATGATGGTGAAAAATAACCCAAAAAGAATAGAAATACAAGCAATTCAGAGGAGGCATGGTGTATAGTTGGAATTGCCTTTTGCATTATATTTTGTAGGAGTTATAAATCTAGTCAATTTTTTGTTGAAATAGTTCTACATGTGTTTTTAAAATTAACAAATAAATGAATCCCTGTCTCCCTTTCTCTGTAGCCTATTCAGCACATGTATTTTTATATGCACATATAGAATCCTACCTGATATCACTCGTATACACTTGTGAGGTGGCTGAATTTGCAGATGCAAATTGAGAGAAGAGATCACTCCTCCTAAACGCTGTTGGAACTGAAAATTCAACCTATGGGTGAGCTTCCTAGTTGAATAACATTATTCATAATTTCATGTTCAGTAAAATTAATATTTTTCAATCTGTTGATTATATATATTTCATGATAAATTTCTATTGGCATATATATCACTACTTTTTTTATTGGTTGCTCAAAACATTACAAAGCTCTTGACATATCATATTTCATACATTAGATTCAAGTGGGTTATGAACTCCCATTTTTACTCCAAATACAGATTGCAGAATCACATCAGTTACACATCCATATTTTTACATAATGCCCTATTAGTTAATGTTGTGTTCTGATACCTTTCCTATACTCTACTATACCCCCTCCCTTCTCTTCCCATCTTTTCTCTGTACCATACCTACTCTAATTCATTTCTCTCGTTGTTTATTTTCCCACAACCTCTTATATGTAATTTTGTGTAACAATAAGGGTCTCTCTCCATTACCATGCAATTTCCCTCTTCTCTCCCTTTCCCTCCCACCTCATGTTTCTGCTTAATGTTAATCTTTTCTTCATGCTCTTCCTCCCTGCTCTGTTCTTAGTTGCTCTCATTATATCAAAGAAGATATTTGGTATTTGTTTTTTAGGGATTGGCTAGCTTCACTAAGCATAATCTTCTCTATTGCCATGCATTTCCCTGCAAATTCCATGATTTTGTCATATTTTAGTGCTGCGTAATCCTCCATAGTATACAAAGGTCACATTTTTTTTATCCATTCATCTATTGAAGGGCATCTGGGTTGGTTCCACAGTGTAGCAATTGTGAATTGTGCTGCTATGAAAATCGATGTGGCAGTATCACTGTAGTACGCTCTTTTAAGGTCTTCAGGGAATAGTCCAAGAAGGGCAATAGCTGGGTCAAATGGTGCTTCCATTCCAGGCTTTCACAGGAGTCTCCATACTCCTTTCCAAATTGGCTGCACCAGTTTCAGTCCCAAGAGCAATGTACAAGAGTACCCTTTTCCTCACATCCTCGCCAGCACTTGTTGTTGTTTGACTTCATTATGGCTGCCAATCTCACTGGATTGAGATGGTATTTTAGGGTGGTTTTTATTTGCATTTCTCTTACTGCTAGAAATGGAGAGCATTTTTTCATGTACTTGTTAATTGATTCTATGTCCTCCTCTGAGAAGTTTCTGTTCAGGTCCTTGGCCCATTGGGTTATTGGTTATATTATTGTCTAATTTTCTGAGTTCTTTGTATACTTTGTATACTCTAGATATTAGGGCTCCATGTGAAGGGTGAGGACTAAAAATTTGTTCCCATGATGTAGGCTCCATATTTACCTCTCTTATTGTTTCTCTTTCTGAGAAAAAAAAATTCAGTTTAAGTAAGTCCCATTTCTTGATTCTTGTTATTAACTCTTGTTCTATGGGTGTCCTATTAAGGAATTTGGAGCCTGACCACACAATATGTAGATCTGAGCCAACTTTTTCTTCTATCAGACGCAGAGACTCTGATTTGAATCTAGCTCCTTGATCCACTTTGAGTTAACTTTTGTGCAGGGCGAGAGGAGGGGATTCAGTTTCATTTTGTTGCATATAGATTTACAGTTTACCCAACACCATTTGATGAAGATGCCATCCTTCCTCCATTGCAGGCCATTAGCTCTTTTATCAAATATAAGATAGTTGTAGCTTTTTGGATTAGTCTCTGTGTCCTCCATTCTGTACCATTGGTCCACCCGCCTGTTTTGGTACCAGTACCATGCTGTTTTTATTATAATTGCTCTGTAATATAGTTTGAAATCTGGTATTGCTATACTGCCTGATTCACACTTCCTGCTTAGAATTGCTTTTGCTATTCTGGGTCTTTTATTTTTCCATTTGAATTTCATAATTGCTTTATCTATTTCTACAAAAAATTCCTTTGGGATTTTGATTGGCATTGCATTAAACCTGTAGAGAACTTTTGGTAATATAGCCATATTGATGATGTTAGTTCTTCCTATCCATGAACGGGGTATATTTTTCCATCTTCTAAGATCTTATTCTATTTCTCTTTTTAGGGTTCTGTAGTTTGCATTATATAAATCTTTCACCTCTTTTGTTAGGTTGATTCCCAAGTATTTAATTATTTTGAGGAAATTGGGAATGCAGTGTTTTGACTCATTTTTGTTTCAGAAGTTTTGTCGCTAATATACAGAAATGCCTTTGATTTATGCATGTTGATTTTCTATCCTGCCACATTGCTGCATTCATTTATTAGTTCTAGTAGTTTTTTCTGTAGACCCTTTTGGGTCTTCTATGTATAGAATCATGTCATCTGCAAATAGTGATAAGTTAAGTTCTTCTTTTCCTATTTTTATGCCTTTAATGTCTTTCATCTCTCTAATTGCTCTGGCCAGTTTTTCGAGAACTATATTGAATAGAAGTGGTGATAGAGGACATCCCTGTCTTGTTCCAGATTTTAAAGGGAATGCCTTCGATTTTTCTCCATTCAGAATGATGCTAACCTGAGGCTTAACATAGATAGCTTTTACAATGTCGAGGTAAGTTCCTGTTATCCCTAGTTTTTAAAATGTTTTGAACATAAAGGAATGCTCTACTTTGTTGAATGTTTTTTCTGCGTCTATCGAGATGATCATATGGTTCTTATCTTTAAGTCCAATGATGTTGTGAATAACATTTATTAATTTCCATATATTGAACCAGCCTTGCATCCCAGGGATGAATCCTAGTTGATCATGGTGCACAATTTTTTTGATGTGCCTTTGTATCCAATTCGCCAGAATTTTAATGAGGATTTTTGCATCTAGGTTCATCAGAGATATTTGTCTGTAGTTTTCTTTCTTTGAGGTGTCTTTGTCTGGTTTCAGAATCAGGGTGATGTTGTCCTCATAGAACGAATTTGGAAGAGCTCCCAGTTTTTCTATTTCCTGAATAACTTGAAAAGTAATGGTATTAATTCTTCTTTAAAGGTTTTGTAAAACTCTGCTGTATACCCATCCGGTCCTGGGCTTTTCTTGGTTGGTAGTCTTTTGATTGCTTCTTCTACTTCATCCATTGATATTGGTCTGTTTAAATTGTGTGTTCCCTTATGACTCAGTGTGGGCAAATCATATGACTTAAGAAATTTATCAATGTCTTCACTATTTTTTATTTTATTGGAATACAGGTTTCCAAATAATTTCTAATTTTCTTCTGTATTTATGTTGCATCTGTTGTGATATTGCCTTTTTCATCCCGTATGTTAGTAATTTGAGTTCTCTCTCTTCTTCTCTTCATTAGCATGGCTAAGGGTCTGTCGATCTTATTTATCTTTTTGAAGAACCAACTTTTAGTTTTGTTAATTTTTTCAATAGTTTCTTTTGTTTCAATTTCGATCTGATTTTAATTATTTCTTGCCTTCTGCTACATTTGCTGTTGTTTTGCTCTTCCTTTTCTAGGGCTTTGAGATAAAGTGTGAGCTCATTTATTTGTTGGGTTTTTTTTCTTTCTTTTTTTGAGGAATGACCTCAGGAGATGAATTCACCTCTTAAAACTTCTTTCATTTTGTCCCATAGAATCTGATATGTTGTGTCTGTATTTTCATTTATCTCTAAGAATTTTTTGATTTCCTCCTTTATGTCTTCTGTAACCCATTGATCATTCAGTAACATATTGTTCATTTTGCATGTAATGTATGATTTTTTCTTTTTTCTTTTATCATTGGTTTCCAGTTTCATTCCATTATGATCACAAAAAATTCATGGTATTATCTCCTCCCCTTTATATTTACTGAGGGTTGCCCTATGGCAAAACATATGGTCTATTTTTGGGAAGGATCCCTGTGCTGCTGAGAAAAAAGTATATCCACTTGATGATGGTTGATATATTCTATATATGTCACTTAAGTCTAGGGTATTGATTGTGATATTGAGTTCTATAGTTTCTTTATTCAACTTTTGTTTGGAGGATCTGTCCAATGGTGAGAGACGTGAGTTGAAGTCACCCATAATTATTGTACTGTGGTCTATTTGATTCTTGAACTTGAGGAGAATTTGTTTAATGAACGTCGCAGCACCATTATTTGCTGCGTGAATATTGATAATTGTTATGTCTTGTCAGTGAATGGTTTCTTTTAACAGTATATAATGTCCTTCCTTATCCCTTTTGATTAAATTAGTCTTGAGGTCGATTTTATTCTATAGGAGGATGGCCACCCCTGCTTGGTTACGAGGACTGTGTGCATGGTATAAATTTTCCCAATCTTTCACCTTCAGCTTGTGTATGTCTTTTCCATTCAGATGTGTCCCCTGGAGGCAACATATTGTTGGATTTGTTTTTTTTAATTCAAGTTACAAGCCTATGTCACTTTATTGGAGAGTTTAAGCCATTAACGTTTAGAGTTACTATTAATATATGGTTTGTACTGCCACCCATGTTTGCTTATATCTTTTTTTTAAATTAGTTTGTTTCTCCATGATTAGCTTTTCCCGCCCTCTGTCATTACTGAGGCACTTCCCACTGATGGTTTACATTGTTGATTTTCATTTCTTCCTCGTGTAGTGTTTTGCTCAAGATGCTTTCCAATGCTGGTTTTCTGGCTGCAAATTCATTTAGCTTTTGTTTATCATGAAATATTTTTATTTTGTTGTCTTACATTAAGCTTAATTTTGCTGGATACATAATTCTTGGTTGGCATCCATTGTCTTTCAGTGTTTGAAGTACGTTGTTCCAGGATCTTCTCACTTCCAGCATCTGTGATAAAAAAAAAAACATTGTTAACCTTTTTGTTTTACCCTTGATTGTAATCTGCCTCCTTTCTCTGGTAGGTTTTAATATTTTCTCTTTGTTTTGTATATTGGATATATTCATAAGAATGTGTCTTGGCATTGGTCTACTGTGATTTTGTGTGCTCAGTGTCCTGTAAGCATCTACAATTTGTTTATCTGTTTCCATTTTTATTTTTGGAAAGTTTTCTCTAATTATTTCATTCAGCAGGTTACTCATTCCCTTGGTTTGAATCTCTGTACCTTCCTCTTTCGGGATGACTCATAAGTTTGTTTTTTTAATGTTATCCCATATCTCTTGGATGTTTTCTCATAATTTTTTACAGCATTTCTTTCTTGGATAGAGTTTTTTCAAGATGATATATTTTGTCTTCATTATCTGACATTCTGTCTTCTACTTGCTCCACTCTGTTAGTGATACTCTCAATTGAGTTTTTAATTTGGTTTATCATTTCCTTCATTTCTAGAATTATTGTTTGAATTTTCTAATAATCTCTATCTCCTGATAAAGATGCTTAATTTCTTATTTTATCTGTTTATGTAATTCATTTTCAATGCGTTCTTTCACTGTTTGTTTTTGTTGTCTGGTATCCTCTTTAATGTTCCATTACATCTGTCTAAGGTATTCCTTGAGTTCTTTATATGACCATTTTTCTGATGACTCCAGATGCTCTTGAATATTTAGGCTGTCCTTCATTGTTTGTACTTTTTTTCTTCCTTGCTTTTTTATGCTGCTCATGTTACTTCTTGTTCTGTTTGACTACTGAGTTACTGCTTACTCTTATAAATTTATTTGATGCTTGGAAGGAAAGATATTAGAAGGGAAGGGAAGAAGTCACTAAAGAGAATGAGAGTAGCCAGGTAGAATTCAAGGAAGGGGGTATAATAAAATTGAAAAGAAATGAAAAGACAAAAGAAAAAAATAGAAAATAAAGAAAGAAAATTTTAAGTAATAATGATAATTAAAAAATGAAAATTAAAATTTAAAATAATAATAATAATAATGAAATAAAAAATTAAAAAAATAAAAAACATTAAAAAAGTTAAAGAACAACAACAAAAATGAAAATTAAAGAAAAAGAAAAACATACAAATAATATAATAATAATAATACATGCAGTACTAGAGTTCAATTAACTTCTCTTCCAGTAGGTGGAGCTGTGTGCACTGGGCCAAGCTTCTCCTCTAAATAAGTGGGAACAAATCACTGTGCAGCAGCTCTTCCTTCCAGACTCGGCGGGTCTCCAATCCTGAGTGCCTAGGGCCTTCTCTTGTGCTTCCTCAAGCCAGGCCCCGCTCACCTTTGACGCTCACCACAATACTGGTTACACGCCAGGCCTCTGCTCCTGGTAGCCCTGTTTTAATGAACGCCTGGGCACACTCTCCCTGTTAGCCTCCCTCAGACCCTAAGTTTGTAGAGCTTTGTCCTGAGAACCGCCAGCGAATTTTCTTGTCTTCCGGGAGCCATGCCCCTGGTAGGTGGTGTAAGAGACCTCAATTGTCAGCACTGGTGGGAGTGGTAGCCGAGAATTCCACGCTGCAAGTCCCGAGCCAATCCTGTTTCCCTAGGTCTGGCTATCATGCTTCTGGGAGAGCTGGGAGGGGCCCTTGAGGTTTCCCCGTGGTGTTGAGAGAGATGGCAATGGGATTACACACTTGTCGCGTTGGTTTCAATGAAGTTATCTCCTCCGCCTGTAATGTCAGTTCTATGCCATGGTGGTATCCCATTAAAATGGTGACCGTTCGTTCCCTTTGCTGGGTGACCAATGCAATGGGTGGGTCCTGACTATCTCTCCCAAGCCCCATTTCAATCCTGTGGCCACTGCCTATGAAGGCTCAGTTGTCTTTTAACTCTGTCAATTCAGAAAGCCCAACCAGTTATTTCAGCGGGAATGTTAGTGCTGAGTCACAAAAACCAGACGAATCTAAGCTTGAATGCAGCCAATCCGGGCTCTGTGTGTGTTCTGAGGGGCCCAGACTGTTCGCCCCAGATTCACAACAGGTCAACATTGCCTAGTGATTCTGAGCAAACAGCATTTAGACAGTTTACGACTTCCTATGCCCGTGCAGCTGAAGAGATCAGAGACTTGATTTCTCCATGCCTGCCTTCATAATGGATCTCCTGTATTGCTACTTTTTAATATCTATGCATGTGCGTGTTTGTATATATATATACATATATATATATATACATATATATATATATATATATATATATATATATATATATATTTATATATATACACACTCTTCAGATTTTTCAAAATATGAAATATATGTGTCTTATTATACACTCCCTAAATTCATTCATATTCATATCTGTGGATTTATAATCAACTTTCCACAAGATTATTCTCATAATAATCATCCACCTGCAATACATATTGTTTCCTAGTACTGAAAACTAAATTCAGTGAATGGTGCATACAAACCCTATTATTTCTACATTTACTTAGCCAGTTTAAAATCAATGCAAGTAGATTCCTAGGGGACATGATGTGTATTTTGACTTTCATTTTTATTCAACACTTGTACGTTACTATGTCTTCAGTTTATCCACATCATAGGATATATATTTCAGTCACAAATTAGAAAATTTATAGGCATTTGTTTCACGATCAATCACTTCCTGATTCAGAACACATGCATTCCTCCATGTTTCTTGACTGGTCTTTTCATGAGACTTCTTTCCAAACACATTACTTTCGTTTAACATCATCACTTATAAAGCAAAACTCAAACACCATTCATCATAAATCATAATCCTAATATTACCATTAGATATATAACTGGTTGGAATGAATGATTGTATATCAATATAAGATTTCTTATATATTTTCACATGTCAATTCAATCCATTATTTAAAGTGGAATCAGTTATGTTATTTATTCATAGTATGGTCTATTCATGCATTATCTCTATATTCATAGACAGAGGTTACACCTCTTTGTGCCCCTAATACTAATGTATGCGTCTTCAAATTATTGCTCCCAGAAATGGTGAAAGAAATACTAATGTCACCTGATCTACATATACATTTTATCACAGTAATATTCTGAACAACAAAAAAATAAAATATCACACTTATGATTGTACCAAAGCCTAAAAGGAAAGTGAATGTTGATAACTAATAGCATCCATGTCCAGGTTGCCTAATGCTCTCAAATGTCATTCCCATTCATGACGACATATTTGTTTTTTCCTATGATTATATATTCAAACTCAAGCCTGTTGAAAATGTCTAATCCTATCCCTCACTTTATACTTTGCCTGATTTAGTAATGTCTCTATTGACACCTGCTTTCCTACATATTTTCCCCAGTTCATCATTTTGGCTTACTCTTCACATGTGCTGACATTTACATTCACTCTCTAAACGAAACCCTATTGCTAAAGAAGCTTTTTTTTCCAAATCATATACTCACTCTTCTTCCTAAACCTACTGACTATCTTCCTAATCCTACCAACTATCCCTTTTTGACTGGATGTTCTCTTCTACATTCAATCATCCAAGGTACAAGGTCCTATGCCATTGTATTTCGATTTAACTGAGACAATTGTACAGAACATTATTCAACACTAAGTATCCACACCAAGGGCCCAATGCCCTTCTGGGCTTCAAATCTTTCTTAGATTCCCGTTTTTATACATATATTTCACCTATATATTCTTATAAATATCACAGGTTCCCAATCCCATTATTCATCCTGCAGAATGATTCCTAACCCAAATCGAAAATATTATTAACCCTAACCATACACTAACTTTGCAGGAGAGCAGGAACAGTGTGGGTATTAAACTACAGAAATCTAGGGGATCTTCACCTGCTGAGAAACTCAAATGTTCATGCAGAAATAATCCCTGGTGAAGATGAAGGCAGCTATGAAGTACCTCAGAAAGCAAAAGTCAACTTCCATGGCAATCATCCTGGTCAGGATGAAGGGTTGTGTCTGAATCATTCTCTCTCTTCTTAATGTATAGAACATGGACCAAACCAGTCCTGTGTGGAAGCTGTTCCCGGGTGCTTATGGTTGATATAACATTCTAACTAGAGAAAGTGCCACATGAAAATCGGGGCAGCCTCCACCTCATGGTACTTTTGGAAGCAACAAAGTGGTTGCCAAGGCAGTGACATCATTCAGATCCTGAAGAAAGTGATCTCACCTCACTTCCTTGGTGAGGGAACTCTCTGAACATGGGATCCAGGAAGCCAGGCACCCAGAGACAGTCCCTGTTCTAGTCCCAGTGGTCTGACATGTTTGGAATTACCAAGGACAGAGTCAGTCTTTGTTGGTACCTACAGATGTGAGGATGGCCAAATGCCAGGAAACCTCTGAAGAGGGGCTTTCCCTGAGAAAGCACGTAGTGGATCATTTTCTGAGAATAGGTAGGAAAGGCGGTTTGTTTGGTATGGTGTGGAATATTTCTATTAAGTCCTTTGACAAGGTGAGTGTTTCTATGTGTGTGTATCCCACTGAGTCCATTGTTGTAGACATTAGAAAAGACAATGCATCAATGGATGTGTCATGTCTAGTAGAAATCTTCCCAGCATTCATCCTGCCCAATTCATGAGTGGACTCTGGCTTGCCTTATGGATGGGCAACACCTACAAACTTCCTAATTTCCTGTTTTCTCTCTCAATTCAGCCCACTCTCCAGAATAGTATCATGGTTTTTTGTCCAAGATTTGTACCACCTCCAAGATCTGTGACATGGCTATGTACTGGATAGCTGAAGGAAATGGCTAGCATCTCAGAAATCTCAGATATCTGTTGACCAGGAAAGTCTCAGTGGAGAAACCCTGCTTTGGTCCTTTTGCTTAACTATTGTTCTGTTGAATGTCAGGAAGTTTTTTGCCTCAAGCCACCACTTTGTGAACCCTGAAGAAAACAGTATTCAAATGGAAATGAATGGGCATCACCTGTGGCTCTTTGCTTAATTGCTTAGGATTGGGATATGTCTGAATCAGCCTGTTGGCCCTGTGTGAGGCTGTGGCTTAGATTCTCATCACCTGATGGATCTAAAGATAGATCCCATGCGTGCATCCAAAACCAAAATGGCAAAAAGATCAGATATTGTTGATGAACTCTCTTGCCTTCCTCTGGTAGGTTCCAGATATCCATCAAGTGAGAATAGGGATTCTTTGGGTCAAATGAGTTCTTCAAAGCCCTGCAGAGGCTAGGCCATAGGTGCTTGATTATCATGACTCCAATTCACTTAAAGAATCTAAACCCCAAAGCTAGAAGGCCTCAAGTTGGAGAAGCCAAGCAATATTAAAGGTAGGCCTATTTGATCACTCCTGGTTCACAGGAAGAGAGTCCAGGCCACCCTTACTTTAGGCAAATGCGGTGCAAGGAGCTTATTTTGGACACTGTCGTAGGCTGCGTCCCTTATGGAAACCTCCAGCCAGAGGATATAATGAGTGTCTATATGGAAGAAAATGAGGGCCATATGAGAGTGTTTTGGTTTTAATTATGGACATTTGTCTGGCGGTTGGAAGAGATCACTGGGTCCACCTAGGCTTGCACTCTGGTGTGATTCCCCTTAGAGACTGAGTTCTTTTACTGATCTCAGAGAATTATTGCCAGGAATTGTGTTGGAATTTTAGATGGCCATGCATGAGAGTTGCCCTTGGAAAGTGACATCTAGGCCCTAGTTCACTTTCCACAGAGCACAGGGAATCTCAGCCAGGATAACACATGATATTATTCTTAAAGACTTGGCAGCCATATTTGAGAGTCAAAACACACATGGACCATACATTGTAGACCTCAATGGGCCTGGCTTAATCTGACTTTTGGCCACTTTTGGAAGCCTTGCCTGTAAGAATTCTCCAGAGTATTCATTTAATGGTTTCTGAGTGAATTGAAATCCACAGTGCCTCCAACTTCATCCTTGAAAATTGGCTAGATCAATACCATGAAATTTTTGAAATTCCCATGACCGGGTAGCACTGGAGAACATTTGGATGTCCTCTTGCTGATCATGAGTATACAGGACAGTGCCTTGATTGACTGGGTTTTATGAAAATGGTGTAGAACAGAGATTCCAGTAAGTTGGATCTTGCTGAGTAGTTGTTCTAGAGCAGTGGTTGGCAGGTGTGTGATAAAACATCTGTGGTGAGGGCATATGGATCTGCCATTGGCTTCCAAATGGATTGTGACTGACATTTTGCAGTCAGTAGAACCTTATATGTAAAAGCATATTGTTATATGGAGAGGTTTCAGGGCAATGTTCAGAATCAGGATGCTATGGTCAATAGGGCAAGTTATGTGGGATAGAAGCCTGGTTGGTGCATTCTCCTGCAGAACTCGACACACCACACTTGACAGAACTCACTTCAGCACTGTGTCCCAGGTGAACCCTTGTATTTAATGAAGCAAATACCAAACTCCCAGTGCAGCAGCAAGAAACACCACGAAAGTGGAGGATGACCAAATGAATTTACAGTCCACACGGGGAGACACCTAGAATCCAGTGGCCACAGTATACCTACAAATAGAAAATTCAGCACTGCTGCCTCATGTTTATTGGAAAATAAGAAACCATGTCATCCAGGTCACATAGATGCAGAACCAGATTTGATGGTCTCATTACATATGAAGCTAATGCTTCTGACAACAGCATATATTTCATTGCCCAACCTCACAGGCAGTTTCTTCAGATGTTAGGCTGGCAGAACTTCATGTTTTTGGAGTGATTACCCTGTCCCTTACTTTTGGAAACTCCTCTACCAACTCCAAATTTGTGAACTTCTGAGCATTTTCCATTCCACATATGTATTCACAGATTTTCTAAATGTTCTCCTCTAATTGTGTCTTATGTAGGGCGAAGGTAATGTCAAGGCATTATTCTGAATGAGAGTGGGAAGATTTTTGTGTAGCACATATTTGCATACACATTGGATACATTTTCCAATTTTCCATTCGAAATACTGAATCCCTGACACTAACACATGCCCTACTAGACTTTGACTTCTTATCCTAATTTGATGGAGAATAATAACCCAAACAGAATACAAATACAAGAGGTTCACAGGAGGCATGGTGTATAATTGGACTTGCCTTTCGTATGATAAATTGTAGGTGTTATAAATCTAGCGAATTTTAATTGAAATAGTTCTCCATGTGTTTTCAAAGTTAACAAATATGTGAATAACTGTCTCCCTTTCTCTGTAGCCTATTCATCACATGTATTTTTATAAGCACATACAGAATTCTACCTGGTATCAGTCGTACATTTGGTGAGGTGGCTGGCTTGGCAGATACAAATTGTGAGAAGAGATCACTCCTACTTAACGCTGTTGGAACTGAAAATTCAACATATGGGTGAGCTTTTTAGTTAAACAACATGAATCCATGTACATTAAAATGAATATTTTTGGATCTGTGGATGATATATATTTCATGGTGAATTTCAATTCACATACATAATGCTACTTTTTAATGTCTGTGTGTGTGTGTCTGTGTGTATATATATATATATATATATATATATATATATATATATATATTCACTCTCCAGATTTTTCAAAATATTTAGTATATTTTTCTTTTTATACCCTCCCTAAATTCATTCATATTCATGTATGTGGATTTATAATCAACTTTTCACAAGATTATTCTCAGAAATATTCCTCCAACTGAAATACATATTTTTTTCCTTCTACTGAAAACTAACTTTGGGGGATCACATGATGGCGGCGAATGGAGTGCATTACCCCCATGTACCGCGTCACTGTGCGGGAAAATGACGAGTTAGAACGGCTAAAACCTATCTTGTTAGGAATTTCCAGCAAATTTGGGGTGCTCCAAAACCTAGTGGACATATATCCATCTCACGAGGATCAGCTACGGGGGCTCAAACGCGAGTGATTTTTCCGCACGGAGGGTCATGCTGCTTATTCAGCAAATTGCCCTGCAGCTAGAGTGTGTGGCGCGCACTGGGAAAAGACGAGATAGCATCGCAAATATGCAGTGGTGCGGATTCTATGGGCTCCTGCCCGCTATGCAATTACTGTGCTCAGTGCTGAATTCTGGGATTGAGACGGGGATGGATGTGGTCCAATTCCGTTCTCCATACCGGTCAGACCACAGAGGAAGCCAGCATCCACCATCTTGAAGAGCTGACGTCACCATCCCTGTTTTCGACTGATCGCAGCTCATTCAGCTATAGAACAGGTAATTTCAGGATTCCATTCACCTTTGCTTCGCAGACAAATTACTCAGGCTCAGTGCTAAAGAACCCGCAGAAACTGCGTCTTGGAGCCTGCTCCTATTAGAACATACACTGAGCCCAGAGTGGCCAAATTTGGCCTCCCTGAACTGATCTGGCCCAGGGCTCAAGATCCCGTGGAAACTGCTTCCTGGTCCGGGTCTTGCTGAATAATGTGGAGGTAAATATCAACCGAGCCTTCATAGGCAGTGGCAACAGGATTGAGACGAGGCTTGTGAGGGCAAGTCAGGACTCACCCATTGCTTTGGTCACCCAGCAAAGGGAACGAAATGCTGCCTTTTGCATGGGATACCAACATGGCAGAGATCTGATGTCATCAGAAAGCAGCGGAGGAGATAACTTCATTAATACCAGCGGTGACAGAAACAGTTGGTCTCCTGGTAAAGAAAGTGAGTCAGAAACACCCGAGTCTCTCTCACTTTGTCATCAAGCCAGAGGGGCAGAGCAGAGCCGCTGCCCATGCCTGGAACAGGCCCAGCGACACACCTGCATGATAATCACTTCACTCCAATTGGAATAGAGGCAGAGCAGAGCCGCCACAGGTGCCCAGAACAGGCCTAGCGACCAGCAGGCATGGTAGTCACGTCACCTCAATTGGTGTAATTGCAGAGCAGAGCCTTCTCCAGCACCTAGTACAATCCAAGTGGCCCACCAGCATGGTAGTCACATAACCCCAATAGGAGTAGGGGCAGAGCAGAGTCTTTGCCCATGGTGCCCGGAACAGGCCCAGCAACCTGCCGGCTTCGTAGTCACAACACCCCAATTGGAGTAGCGGCAGAGCAGAGCCACCACCCGCGGCCTCAAGGTAGACAAATCTGCACCCGACCAGCAGAAGAGGCCCAGCGGCCTGCCAGCGCGGCAGACATTTCACCCCATTTGGAGTAGGGGCAGAGCAGATCCATCGCCCATGCTCGTAAGGTAGGCAGACCTGCGACCGACGGCAGAACAGGCCCACCCACCCGCCGGCATGGTAGTCACGTCACCCCAATTGGAGTAGGGGCAGAGCAGAGCCGCCGCCCGCGCCTCTAAGGTAGGCAGACCTGAGACCGACTGGCAGAACACCCCAGGGGTCCATGGGTGTGGTACACACGTCACACCAATTAGAGGAGGGGCTTAGCAGAGCCGCTTCCCGCACCTGCAGGGTAGGCAGACCTGCGACCGATCAGGAGAACAGGCCCAGTGGCCCATCAGCATGGTAGATAGATCACCCCAATTGGAAGAGCACAACAGCCACCCCCCGCCCCTGCAAGGAAGACTTTTCAAATATACAAGAGCAATATAAATATATAGGGGGAAAATTTCAAAATCACAATAGTTTCACCAAGCAGAAAGAAACACGAGCCGTATGAAAAGACAAAGAAAAAAGGACCACAAGCAATGCAGGTCAACACAACTTTAGAAGAGGTAATAGCTGCAGCAGATGGAATGTCAGATAAAAAACTCAGGATATACATGCTTCAGATAATCTGGAGTCTCAAGGAAGACATTAGACAGCAAAATCAGACAATGAAAGATCACTTCGACAATGAATTACACAAACAAATCCAAGAAGCAAAAGATCAATTATACAGGGAGATAGAAGTTGTAAAAAATGACAAACAGAAATCCTAGAAATACAGGAAGCAATAAAACAACTTAAAAACTCAATTGAGAACACTACCATCAGAGTAGAACACTTAGAAGATAGAACATCAGACAATGAAGACAAAGTATTTCAACTTGAAAAGAACATAGACAGCTCAGCAAGACTGTTAAGAAACCATGAACAGAACATCCGAGAAATATGGGATAACATAAAGAGACCAAACTTAAGAGTCATTGGGATACAGGAATGTATAGAGGTCCAAACCAAAAGAATGAGCAATGTATTTAATGAAATAATACGAGAAAACTTCCCAGACTTGAAGAATGAGACAGACTCCCAAGTCCTAGAAGCCAACAGGACGCCGAATGTGCAAAATCATAAGAGATCCACACCTAGACGCATTATAATGAAGATACCCAACGTACAGAATAAAGAGAGAATTTTAAAAGCTACAATTGAAAGGAAGCAGATTACATTTAGGGGTAAAGCAATCAGGATAACAGCTGATATTTCAACACAGACTCTGAAAGCTAGAAGATTCTTGAAATATATGTTTTTGTCAGGAGCTTTAGCTTCATTTCTAGTGAAAGCATCAAAGCTGCGTCTGCATCTATGTAACCTGGAGAACATGGTTTCTTATTTTCCAAAAGACATGAGGCGGCAGTGCTGAATTCACTCTTTGTAGGTAAACTGTGGCCACTGAAGGCTAAGTGTCTCCCCGTGTGGACTGTGAAGCCATTTGGTCATCCTCCACTTTTCATGGTGTTTCTTGCCGCTGCACTGGGAGTTTGGTATTTGTTTCACTAAATAAAATGAGTTCAACTGAGACCCAGTTCTGGAGGGAGTTCTGTCATGTATGGTGGGTCAGGGTCTGCAGGATAATTCACCAACCAGGATTCTATCCCACATAGATTGCCCCCTTGATCATAGCAACCTGATTCTGAACATTGCCCTGAAAATCTCCATATAAAAAGATGCCTTTACATGGAGAGGTTTCAGACATATAAGGTTCTGCTGGATGCATCATGTCAGTCTCAAGCCCTTTGGAAGTAATGGCAGATCCGCATGGCCCCACAAGAGATGTTTTATCACACACCTGCACACCACCTGCACACATACCACTATTCAGTAGGCTACAAGTTACTGGCATTTCTGTTCTACACCATTTTCATGAAACCCAGACAATCAAGGCACTATCTGGTACACTCATGATGAGCAAAAGGACATCAAAGGTTCTCCAGTGCCACCTGGTCATTGGAATGGCAAAAATTTCATGGTATTTATGTAGCCACTTTTCAAGGATGAAGTTGGAAGCACTGTGGGTTTCAATTCATTCAGGAACCATTAAATGGTGAGGAAGCTCATTTCAATAAAAGATCTGGAGAACTCTCACAGGCAATTTTTCCCAAGGAGTGAGCTAGATCTCAGTTTAGAAGGGCGAATCTCATTAGTGGCCTATTCCACTGCCACACAAATGACCGCAATTGAAACCAAAACACTCCCACATGACCCTCATCTTCTGCCATAGAGACACTCATCATAACCTCTTGCTGCAGGTTTTCATGAGGGATGCAGCCCAAGACAGTGTCCAAAATAAGCTCACTTACCCCTCAATTGCCTAAAGTCAGGGTGGCCTGGACACCCTTCCTGTGAACCAGGAGTGATCAAATAGGCCTGCCCTTAATACTGCTCTGCTTCTCCATTTTGACTGTTACTGATTGTTGAGTATAAATTCTTTGTGTGAATTGGAGTCATGAGAAAATCCAAGCACCTATGCATTAGCCTCTTCAGGGCTTTGAAAAACTCATTTTACCCAAATGATATCTATTCTCACTTGATAGAGGTCAGGACTTACAGAGGAAAGCAAGAGACTTCATCCACATTGACTGCTCTTATGGCCATTTTGGTTTTGGATTCAGAGATGGGATCTTTCTGTAGATCCGTCAGGTGCCGAGAATCTAAGCCCCAGCCTCACATAGGGCCAAGGGGCTGATTCAGACACATCCCTTTTGAAGCAATTAAGCAAACAGCCACAGGTGATGCCCATTCATTTTCATTTGAAAACTGTTTTCTTCAGGCTTTACAAAGGGGTTGCCTGAGGCAAAGAAATTCCTGACATTCAGGGCAACAGAACAATAGGTTAGCAAAAGGCCCAAAGCAGGGTTTCTCCACTGAGACTTTACTGGTCACACTGATATCTGAGTTTTCTGAGATGCTCCCATTGCCTTCAGCTATCCAGTACATGGCCATGTAACAAAGCTTGGAGGCGGTACATATCTTGGACACCAAACCATGAGACTATTCTGGAGAGTGGCCAGAATTCAGGAAGAAAACTGGAGCTTAGGAAGATAGTAGGTGTTGTCCATTCATAAGGCAAGCTGCAGTCCATTCATCAATTGCGCAGGATGAATGCTGGGTAGCTTTCTACTAGACAGGGCACTTCCATTGATGCATTCTCTTTTCAAATGTCAACAACCACGGACACAGTGGGATACACTTTTAGAAACCCTCGCCATGTCAAACGACTTTCTAGAAACAATTGACTCAAAAACAAACAATCCACCATCCCTACCTATTCTCAGAACATGAGACAAAACCACAAACTCACACCCACACCCACAAAGCACCTCCTTCCCAGAAGTAGGTCTTTGATTATCCGGAGTTTCCTCTGACTGGTGGGCCATACCATGTTCCCCCGAAATGGCCTGTACTTTCATGATTTGGTGTCTTTGCCAGAACAACTACCTGCTTTCTCAGGAAACACCTGTCTTCATAGCTTTCCTGGCATTTGTCCATCCTCACATCAGTTGGTACCAATAAAGACTGACTCTGTCCTTGGTAAATCCAATCAAGTGTGCCAACTGGGACTGGCACTGGCTCTGGGGGCCTAGCTTCCTGGTTCCCAAGTTAAGAGAGTTCCACTACAAAGGAAGTGAGGTGAGGTCACTTTTTTCAGGAACTGAATGAGGTCACTGCCTTGGCAACTACTTTGCCCTAACAGTTGCTTCCAAGGGTCCCATGAGATGGATGCTGCCCCAATTCCTGTGACATTTTTACAAGTTAGAATGGTATATCAACCATAGTCACCCAGGAACAGCTCTCCACACAGGCTTGGTTTGGTCCATCTTCTCTACATTAAGAAGAAAGAGGCTGATTCAGACACAACCCTTCATCCTGACCAGGCTGTTTGCCATGGAAGATGACCTTTGCTCTCTCAGGTCCTTCATACCTGCCTACATGTTTTCCAGGGATAATTTCTGCATGGACCATTGAGGTTCTAAGTAGGTGGAAGATCCCCTCCATCCCTGCATTGTAAGACCAACTCTGTTCCAGCTCTTCTGTAATGTTATATTGAGGGAACAGTGTATGGTTATGCTTAATAACCAGTTCGATTTGGGTTAGGAATCATTCTACGGGATGTATGATGGTATTGGGTAACTGCAATACTTACAAGAATATATAGGTGAAATATAAGTATGAAAACAGAAATCCAGGTAAGATTTGAAGTCCAGAAAGTCATTGGGTCCTTGATTGGATTACTTAGCTTGAATTACGTTCTGCACAGGTATCTCAGATAAATTGATATACAATGGCATAGGAACTTGTACCTTGGATGATTGAATGTAGAAGAGAACATCCCCTCAAACAGAGATAGTCAGTAGGATCAGGAAGATAGTCGGTAAGTATCGGAAGAACAATGAGTATAGGATTTGGACCAAAAGTTATTTAGCAATAGGGTTTCGGTTAGAGAGTGAATTTCAATAACAGCACATGTGAAGGGTCTCTAACAATGATGAAGTGGGGAAAATATGTAGGAATGCAGATATCAATAGAGACATTAGGAAATCAGGCAAAGTATAAAGTGAGTGATAGGATTAGATATTTTCAACAGGGTTGAGGTTGAACATATAATCTTAGGAAGAAACAAATATGTAGTCACCAATCGGATTGACATTTGAGAGCATAAGGCACCCTGGACATGGATGTTTTTAGTAATCCATGTTCACTTTCTATTTAGGATTTGGTAGAATCATAAGTGTGACCTTTGAATTTTGTGTCTAGAATATTACTGTGATGAAATGTATATGTAGATCAGGTGACATGAGTATTTCTTCCACCATTTCTGGAAGCAATATTTTGAAGATGTATAAATTTGTAATGGGGCTACAAAAAGGTGCACCCTGTGTCTATGAATACAGAGGAAATGCATGAATAGACCATACTGTGAATAAATAATAAAACTGGTTTCAACTTGAAATAATAGATTGAAATAAATTTGAAAACAAATAAGAAATCTTATATTAATATACAATCATTCATTCCAACCCATTATACATCTAATGGAAATATGAGGATTTTGGTTTATCAGGAAAAGTGTGTGACTTTGCTTCAAATTTATTATGAAAATCGAAAATAATTTGTTTGGAAAGAAGTCTCATGAAAAGACCAGTCAAGAAACCTGGAGGAATACATGTGTTCTGAAGCAGGAAGCGATTGAAAGTGAAACAAATGCCTATAAATTTGCGAAATTGTTGATGAAATATATGTCCTATTATGTCCATAAACTTAAGAAAGAGTAATGTACCAGTGTGGAATAAAAACGAACGCCAAAATACACATCACGTCCAATAGAATTCTACATGCATTGATGTTAAACTGGTTCAGTTACTGTAGAAATATTAGGATTTGAAGGCACCAATCACTGTAGTTAGTTTTCAGTACTAGGAAACAAATATGTACTTCAGGTGGATGAATATTTCTGAGAATAATCTTGTGAAAATTTTATTATAAATCCACATACATGAACATGAATGAATTTTGGGACTCTAAATAAGACACAAATATTTCATATTTTGAAAAATATGGAGACTATATATATATATATATATATATATATATATCTATATATATATATATACACACACACAAAAAAAAACACACACAGACTTTAAAATGTAGTAATATATGCCAATCGAAATTCATCATGAAATATATATCATCCACAAATGCAAAAATATATATTTTACAGAATATGGATTTATGTATAATTTTGTTCAACTAGGAAGCTCACCCATAGGTTGAATATTCAGTTCCAAAGCGTTTAGGAGGAGTGATCTCTTCTCACAATTTGTATTTGCTGAGGAAGCCACCTCACAAAAATGTAGGTGTGATACCAGGTAGCTTTCGGTATGTGCATATAAAAATACATATGTTGAATAGGCTACAGAGAAAGGGAGACAGTAATACACATATTTTGAACTTTAAAAACACATGGAGAACTATTTAATTAAAAATTGACTAGATTTATAACACATAAACTTTATCATGCAAAAGGCAAGTCCAAATATACATCATGCCTCCTTTGAACTGCTTGTATTTATATTCTGTTTGTGTTATTTTTCTCCATAATATTAGGATTAGTAGCCAGAGTCAAGTAGGGTATGGGATAGTGTCAGGGATTCTGTATTTTGAATGGAAAATTGGAAATTGTATCAAATGTGTGTGCAAATATGTGCAACCCAAAACTTCCCACTCTGATCCAGAACAATGCCTTGACATTACCTTCGCTCCAAGTAAGACACAATTAGAGGAGAAGAGTTAGAAAATTTGTGAATACATGTCTGGAATGGAAAATGCTCAGGAGTTCACAAACTTCGAGATGGTAGAGGAGTTTCCAAAAGCAAGGGACATGGCAAACACAACACCAACATGGAGCTCTTCTGGCCTAAAGACTGTTTGAGAAACTGCATGTGAGATTGGGCACTTGAAATATAAGTTGTTGTCAGAAGTTTTAGCTTTCTTTCTAGTGAGACCATCAAAGATGGGTCTGCATCTATGTGACCTGGACGACATGTTTTCTTATTTTCCAATGAACATGGGGCAGCAGTGCTGAATTCTCTCTTTGTAGGTAAACTGTGGCCACTGGGGGCTTAGTGTCTCCCCGTGTCGCTGTGAAGACATTTGGTCATCCTCCACTTTTCGTGGTGTTTCTTGCTGCTGCACAGTGAGTTTGATATTTGCTTTACAAAATACAAGGAGTTCAACTGGGACACAGTGCTGCAGGGAGTTCTGTCACTTGTGGTGGGTTAGAGTCTGCAGGAGAATGCACCATCCAGGCTTCTATCACTCATTGCTTGCTACATTGCCCCCTTTTCCATTGCAACCTAATTCTGAACATTGACCTGAAACCTCTCTATATAACAAGGTGCCTTTACATAAATGGGTCTGCTGGCTGCTGCAAGTCAATCACATGCTATTTGGAAGCCAATGGCAGATCCACATGGCCCCACCACAGATGTTTTGTCACACACCTGCCCACAACTGCTCAAGGCGCACTACTCAGAAGGTTCCAACTTACTGGCATCTCTGTTCTATGCCATTTTCATGAAACCCAGTAAATCAAGGCCCAGTCTGGTACACTCATGATGAGCATCAGGAGATCTAACTGTTCTCCAGTGCCACCTGGTCATGGGAATTTAAAAAATTGCATGGTATTTATCTAGCCATTTTTCAAAGAGGAATTTGGAGCCACAGTGGGTTTCAATTCATTCATGAACCATTAAATGTTGTGGAAGCTCATTTCAATGAAAGATCTGGAGAACTCTCACAGGCAATGCTTCCCAAAGAGTGGCCTAAAGGTCACATGAGGCCAGGCCCATTGAGGTCTACAATGTGAGGTCCATGGGTGTTTTGACTCTCAAATATGCCTGCCAAGTCTTTCAGAATAAAATCCGGGTATATCCTGGCTGACATTCTCAGTGCTTTGTGGAAAGCCACCCTGGGCTTAGATCTCAGTTTCCAAGGGCAAGTCTAATGCGTGGCCTCCTAAAATCCCAACACAATTCATGTCAATACTTCTCTGAGGTCAGTTCCAGAACTCAGTCTCTAAGGTGAATCAAACCCGAGTTAAAGCCCAGGTGGACCCAGTCTTATCTTCCAACAGCCAAATAAATGACCACAATTAAATCAAAAACACTCCCACATTGCCCTCATCTTCTTCCATATAGACACTCATCATTACCTCTGGCTGGAGGTTTCCATGAGGGGTAAAGCACAAGACAGAGTCTGAAATAATCTAACTTGCCCTCATTTGCCTAAAGTCAGTGTGACCTGGACACCCTTGCTGTAAACAAGGAGTGATTTAATAGGCCTGCCACTAATACTGCTCTGCTTCTCCAATTTGAGGCCTACTGACTGTCATGTATAGATTCTTTATGTGATTTGGATTCATTAGAAAACCCAAGCACATATGGGTTAGCCTCTGCAGGGCTTTGAAGAACTCGATTAATTCAAAGGATCCCCAAATTCACTTGTTGGAGGTCAGGAACCTAACAGAGAAAGGCAATAAACTTCATCTACAATGACTGATTTTTTAGACATTTTGGTTTTGGATGAACACATGGAATCTTTCTTAAGATCCATTAGGCGCTGAATATCTAAGACACAGCCTCACACACGGCCAAGAGGCTGATTCACACACATATCTCTCAAAGCATTTTAGCAAACAGCCACAGGTGATGCCCAATCATTTCTATTTGAAAACTGTTTTCTTCAGGATTCACAAAGGGGTGGCCTGAGGCAAAGACCTTCCTGACATTCAGGGCAACAGAGGAATAGGGAAGCAAAAGGCCCAAAGCCGGTTTTCTCCACTGAGACTTTCCTTGTCACACTGATATCTGAGTTTTCTGAGATGCTCCCTTTCCTTTCAGCTATAGAATACATTGGCCATGTCACAGAGGTTGGAGGTGGTACATAACTTGGACAAAAAACCATCAGCCTACTCTGGAGAGTGGCCAGATTCAGAAAGAAAACAGTAACTTAGGAAGATAGTACGTGTTGCCCATTGATAAGGCAAGTCACAGTCCATTCATAAATTAGGCAGGATAAATGCTGGAATTCTTTCTACTAGACAGGACACATCCATAGATGAATTCTCTTTTCTAATGAATACAACCACGGACACAGAGAGTTACACAGACATAGAAACACTCACATTGTCAAAGGAATTACTAGACACAGTCCACTCCAAACCCAACAAACTGCCTTTCCTACTTATTCTCAGAACATGAGAAAAAACCACAAACTCACTCCCACACGCACAAAGACACCTCCTTCCCCCAAGTAATTCTGTGACTATCCTGAGTGTCGTCTGACTGGTAGGCCATACTATGTACCCCCAAATGGCCTGTCCTGTCTCAGATATGGTCTCCTTGGCCAAATCTGTGACGTTGTCAGGAGCCAGAAATGGGAAAGTACCTTTTTCTCAGGAAAGGCCCCTCTACAAAGCTCTCCTGGCATTTGGCCATCCTCACATCAGTAGGTTCCAGGAAACACTGATTCTGTCCTTGGTAAATCCAAACAAGTGACCTCAATGGGACTGGGACTGGGACTGGCGCTGGTTGCCTGGCTTCTGCACACAAGTTCAGAGAGTTCCATCACCAAGGAAGAGAGGTGAGATCACTTACTTCAGGTAGTGAATGAGGACACTGCCTTGGCAATCACTTTGTCCTAACAGTTGCTTCCAAGGGTCCCATGAGATAGAGGCTGCCCCTACTTCCTGTGACACTTTCACAAGTTAGAATGGTGAATCAACCATAGGCACCCAGGAACAGCTCTCCACACAGGCCTGGTTTGGTCCATTTTCTCTACATTGAGTACAGAGAGGCTCATTAAGATACAACCCTTCATCCTGACCAGGTTGTTTGCAATGGAAGATGAGTTTTGCTCTTTAAGGTCCTTCATAGCTGCCTATATCTTCTCCAGGGATCACATCTGCATGGACCTTTGAGTTTTTCAGCATATGGAATATCCCCTACATTCCTGTATTGTAAGACCAACACTGTCCCTGGTCTTTTGTTAAGTGAGATTGTGGGAACAGTGTATGTTTAGGGTTTAAAAACATGTTTGATTTGGGTTAGGAATCATTCTGCTGGATGAATAATGGTATTGGGAACCTGTGATATTTATTAAAACATAGACATAAAATATAAGTATGAAAACAGAAATCTAGGTAAGATTTGAAGCTCAGAAGGGCATTGAGCTGTTGATTGTGATACTTAGCTTTGAATTATGTTCCGCATATATGTCTCAGATAAATCGATAATCAATGGCATAGGACCTTGTACCTTGGATGATTGAATGGAAAAGAGAACTTCCACTCAAACAGGGAAACTCAGTAAGATTAGGAAGATAGTCAGTAGCTTTCAGAAGAAGAGTGAGTACAGGATTTGGACCAAAAATTCTTTATCAATAGGGTTTCGCTTAGAGAGTGAAAGTAAATATCATCACATGTGAAGAGTCACTCACATGGTGAACTGGGGAAAATATTTAGGAAAACAGACATCAATAGAGACATTAGGATATCAGGCAAAGTATAGAGTGAGTGATAGGATTAGACATTATTAACTGCATTTAGGTTGAATATATAATTTTAGAAAGAAACAAATACGTAGTCACCAATAGGATTGATATTTGAGACTATTAGGCAAAGTGGACCTGGATGTTTTTAGGAATCCATGTTCAGTTTCCATTTAGGCTTTGGTACAATCATAAGTGTGACTTTTGCTTTTTGTGTCCAGAATATTAGTGTGATACAATGTATATGTAGATAAGGTGACCTGAGTATTTCTTCCACCATTTCTGGGAGCAATATTTTGAAGATGTATAAATTAGTATTCGGGGTACAAACAGGTGTACTCTTTGTCTTTGAATATGGAGAATATGCATGTATAGACCATACTGTGAATAAATAATATAACTGGTTCCAATTTCGATAATGGATTGAATTGAAATGTGAAAATATACAGGAAATCTTATATTGATATACAACCATTCATTCCAACGCGTTTTACATCTAATGGTAATATGAGGATTATGGTTTATCATGAAGAGTGTGTGAGTTTTGCTTAAAATTGATTATGGAAATTGAAAATATTTTTTTTGGAAAAAAGTCTCATAAAAAGACCAGTCAAGAAACCTGGAGAAATACATGTGTTCTGAAGCAGGAAGTGACTGAAAGTGAAACAAATGCGTATAAATTTGTGAAATTGTAGATGAAATACATATCCTCTGATGTGCGTTAACTGAAGGAATAGTAATGTACCAGTGTTGAGTAAAAATGAACGTCAAAATAAACATCATGTCCCATAGGAATCTTCTTCCATTGATGTTAAACTGAGTCAGTTAATGTAGAAATATTAGGATTTGAATGCACCATTCACTGAATTTAGTTTTCAGTCCTAAGAAACAAATATGTATTTCAGGTGGATGAATATTTCTGAGAATAATCTTGTGAAAATTTGATTATAATTGCACATACATGAACATGAATGAATTTTGGGACTGTACATAAGACACATCTATTTCATATTTTGAAATATATGGAGAGTGTGCATATATATATATATATATATATATATATATATATACAAAAGTGTGTATACACACACACACACACACACACACACAAAACAGACATTAAAAAGTAGCAATATATATGCCAATTGAAATTCTTCATGAAATATATATCATCCACAGATCCAAAAATCTTCATTTTACTGAGCGTGGATTTATGTGTAATATTGTTTAACTAGGAAGCTCACCCATAGCTTAAATTTTCAGTTACAACATCGTTTAGGAGGAGTGATCTCTTCTCATAATTTGTATCTGCCAAGTCAGCAACCTCACAAAAATGTACGTGTGATACCAGGTAGGATTCTATATGTGCATATAAAAATACATGTGCTGAATATGCTACAGAGAAAGGGAGACAGGAATTCACATATTTGTCAACTTTAAAAACACATTGAGAGAGGGAGGGGCAGATCTGCCAATCGCTCCTTCAAGGTAGGCGGACTTGCGACCCACCGGCTGAACAGGACCAGTGGCCCGCCACCGTGGAAAACACATCTCCCTGGTTGGGGGAGGGGCAATGCCGCCGGGCCTGCAAGGTAGGCAGACCTGTGACCCACAGCAGGACAGGCCCAGCAGTCTGCGGAGGGGCAGAGACGCCCTCTGCGCCTGCAAGGTACGTGGACCTGCAACCACCGACAGACCAGGCCTATGGCCCGCCAGCATGGTATACACATCGTCCCGGTTGGGGGAGGGGCGGAGCAGCCACAGGCGCCTGCAAGGTAGACAGACCTGCAAGGGACAGACAAAACAGACCCAGTGGCCCGCGGATGGTCAAAGCTGCCGCCCACGCCTGCAAAGTATCCCGACTTGCGACCCACTGGCAGAACAGGCCCAGTGTCTGCAGAGGGGCAGAGCTGCTGCTCGCACCTTCAAGGTAGGTGGACCAGCTACCGACTTACAGAACAGGCCCAGCAGCCTGCTGGTGTGGTAGGCACATTGTCCCAATTGTAGGAGGGGCAGAGCCACCACCCGTGCCTGCGAGGGAGACTTTGAAACTATACAAGAGCAATATAAATATATAGGGGAAAAATTCAATAACACAACAGTTTCACCAAGCAGAAAGAAATATGAACAGTATGAAAAGACAAGGAAAGAAAGGACCATAAGCAATGCAGGTAAAGTCAACGTTAGAAGAGGTAATATCTGCAGCAGATGGAATGTCAGATAAAGAACTCAGGATATACATGCTTCAGATGATCTGGAGTCTCAAGGAAGACATTAGAGAGCAAAATCAGACAATGAAAGATCACCTTGATAATGAATTACATAAAAAAATCCAAGAAGCATAAGATCAACTATACAGGGAGATAAAGATTATAAAATCAAACAAACAGAAATCCTAGGAATGCAGGAATCAATAAACCAACTTAAAAACTCAATTGAGAATACTACCAGGAGAGTAGAACACTTAGAAGATAGAACATCAGACAATGAAGACAAATTATTTCAACTTGAAAAGAACACAGATAGCTCAGCAAGACTTTTAAGAAACCATGAGCAGAACATCCAAGAAATATGGGATAACATAAAAAGACCAAACTTAAGAGTCATTGGGATACAGGAAGGTATAGAGGTCCAAACAAAAGGAATGAGCAATATATTCAATGAAATATAGGAGAAAACTTCCCAGACATGTAGAATGAGACAGAATCACAAATCCTAGAAGCTTACAGGATGCCAAATGTGCAAAATCATAAGAGATCCACACCTAGACATATTATAATGAAGATGCCCAACATACAGAAAAAGGAGAGAATTTTAAAAGCTACAAGATAAAGGAAGCAGATTACATTTAGTGGTAAACCATTCAGGATAACAGCTGATCTTTCAACACAGATTCTGAAAGTTAGAAGATCCTGCAATAACATTTTTCAAACACTGAAAGAAAATGGGTTCCAACCAAGAATTGTGTATCCAGCGAAATTAAGCTTCAGGATAGAAGATGAAATTAAAACTTTCCACGATAAACAAAAGTTAAAAGAATTTGCAGCTAGAAAACGATTTCTTAAAAACATCCTTGGCAAAACATCACAGGAAGGGGAAATGGAAAATAACAATGAAAACCAACAGTGGGAGGTAGAGGAGTAAAGGGGGGAAAATAATCAAGGAGGAAAACAAACCATTTTTAGTAACATAAATATACAAATATGGCTGGAAGAACAACCCATATCTCAATAATAACCCTAAATGTTAATGGCTTAAACTCACCAATTAAGAGACACAGGCTAGTAGAATGGATCATAAAACAAGACCCAACAATATGCTGCCTACTGGAGACGCATTTGTTAGGAAAAGATATACATAGACTGAAGGTGAAAAGTTGGGAAAAATCATATCACTCATATGGACTTCGGAAACAAGCAGAAGTGTCCATACTCATATCAAATAAAATAGATTTCAAGCCAAAGTTAATCAAAAGGGATAAAGAGGGACACTACATACTGCTCAAGGAAACCATACACCAACAAGACATAACAATCATAAATATATATGCCCCAAACATTGGTGCAGCTATGTTCATCAAACAAATTCTTCTCAAGTTCAAGATTCTAATAAACCAATATACAATACTCATGGGAGACTCAAACACACCTCTCTCACTAATGGACTGATCTTCCAAACAAAAGTTGAATAATGAAACTATAGAACTCAATAACACAATTAATAACCCAGACATATGATATATATATAGAATATACCACGCAAAATCAAGTAGTTACACTTTTTTCTCAGCAGCACATGGATACTTCTCAAAAAATAAATCATATATTATGTCACAGAGCTACTCTTAGACAATATAAAGGAGTAGATATAATACCAGGCATCTTATCTGATCATAAGGAAATGAAACTGAAAATCAACAATGAAAGAAAGAAGGAAAAATCATGTATCACATGGAGAAGAAAAAATAGGTTACTGAATGATCAATGGGTTATAGAAGACACCAAGGAGGAAATTAAAAAATTCTTAGAGATAAATGAAAACACAGACATTACATATCAGAATCTATGGGACACATTGAAAGCAGTTCTAAGAACAAAATTCATTGCTTGGATTTCATTCCTTAAAAAAAGGAAAAAAAAAAAGACAGATAAATGATCTCATACTTCATCTCAGAATCCAAGAAAAAGAAGAGCAAAACAACAGCAAAAGAAGTAGAAGCCAAGAAATAATTAAAATCAGAGCTGAAATTAATGAAATCGAAACAAAGAAACAATTGAAAAAATTGACAAAACTAAAAGATGGTTCTTTGAAAAAATAAATAAAATCGACCGACCCTTAGCCAAGCTAACAAAGAAAAGAAGAGGGAGAATTCAGTATCACAACAGATAGTTCAGAAATACAGAAGATAATCCGAAATTATTTTGAACTCTTATTCTTCAATAAAATACAAGATAGTGAAGGCATCGATAAATTTCTCAAGTCATATAATCTGCCCAGATTGAGTCAGGAGGATATAGGCAACCTAAACAGACCCATAACAATTGAGGAAATAGAATAAACCATCAAAAGACTACCAACTAAGAAAAGCCCAGGACCGGATGGGTATACAGCAGAGTTTTACAAAACCTTTAAAGAGGAACTAATACCAATACTTTTCAAGCTATTTCAGGAAAAATGCAAAAATCCTCAATAAAATTGTGGCGAATCGGATACAAAAACATATTAAAAAAATTGCGCACCATGATCAAGTAGAATTCATCCCTGGGATGCAAGGCTGGTTCAATATACAGAAATCAATAAATGTTATTCATCACATCAATAGACTTAAAAATAAGAACCATTTGATCATCTCGATAGATGCAGAAAAAGCATTCGACAATGTACAGCATCCCTTTATGTTCAAAACTCTGGAAAAACTAGGGATAACAGGAACATACCTCAATAATGTAAAAGCAATCTATGCTAAGCCTCAGGCTAGCATCATTCTGAACTGAGAAAAATTGAAAGCATTCCCTCTAAAATCTGGAAGAAGATAGGGATGCCCTCTCTCACTACTTCTGTTCAACATAGTTCTCGAAACACTGGCCAGAGCAATTAGAGAGATTAAAGAAATCAAAGGCATAAAAATAGGAAAAGGAGAACGTAAATTATCACTATTTGAAGATGACATGATTCTATACTTAGCAGACCCAAAAAGGTATACAAAGAAACTATTAGAGCTAATAAATGAATTCACCAAAGTGGCAGGATATAAAATCAATACGCATAAATCAAAGGCATTCCTGTATATCAGCAACAAATCCTCTGAAATAGAAATGAGGACAACCATTCCATTCAAAATATCCACACACACACACAAAAAAAAATACTTGGGAATCAACCTAACAAAAGAGGTGAAAGACTTATAAAATGAAAACTACAGAACCCTAAAGAGAGAAATAGAAGAAGATCTTAGAAGATGGAAAAATATACTATGTTCATGGATAGGCAGAACTAACATCATCAAAATGGCAATATAACCAAAATTCTCTATATGTTAAATGCAATGTCAATCGGGTCTAAAAGCATGCAATGGAGGAAGGATAGCATCTTCAACAAATGGTTCTGGGAAAACTGGAAATTCATATGCAACAAAATGAAACTGAATCCATTTCTCTCGTCATGCACAAAAGTTAACTCAAAATGGATCAAGGAGCTTGATATCAAATCAGAGACACTGCATCTGATACAAGAAAAAGTTGGCTATGATCTACCTACTGTGGGGTTGGGCTCCTAATTCCTCAATAGGACATCCATAGCACAAGAGTTAATAACAAGAGTTAATAACTAGAATCAACACATGGGACTTACTCAAAGCAAAAAGTTTTTTCTCAGCAAAAGAAACAATAAGAGAGGTAAATAGGGAGCCTAAATTCGGGGAACAAATCTTTACTCCTCACACTTCAGATAGAGCCCTAATATCCAGAGTATACAAAGAACTCAAAAAATTAAACAATAAGAAAACGAATAACCCAATCAACAAATGGTCCAAGGACCTGAACAGACACTTCTCAGATGAGGACATACAATCAATCAATAAGTACATGAAAAAATGCTCACCATCTCTTGCAGTCAGAAAAATGGAAAACAAACCCACCCTAAGATACCATCTCACTCCAGTATGATTGGCAGCCATTATGAAGTCAAACAACAAGTGCTGGTGACGATGTGGGGAAAAGGGTACACCTGTACATTGCTGGTGGGACTGCAAATTGGTGCAGCCAATTTGAAAGAAGTATGGAGATTTCTTGGAATCTAGGAATGGAACCACCATTTGACCCAGCTATTCCCCTTCTCAGTGTATTCCCTAAGACCTAAAAAGTGCATGCTGCATTGACACTGCTACATTGATGTTCATAGCAGCACAATTCAAAATAGCAAGAGTGTGGAACCAACCTAGATGCCCTTCAATAGACGAAGGAAAAAAAATGTGGCATTTATACACAATGGAGTAATACTCTGCCTTAAAAAATGTCAAAATCATAGAATTTGCCGGGAAATAGATGGCATTAGAACAGATTATGCTAAGTGAAGCTAGCCAATCCCTAAAAAAAAACAAATGCCAATAGTTTTATTTGATATAAGGAGAGTAACTAAGAACAGAGTTGGGAGGAAGAGCATGAGAAGAAAATTAACATTAAACGGGGGTGAGAGGTGGAAGAGAAAAGGAAAGAGAAGGAAAATTGCATGGAAATGGAAGGAGACCCTCATGGTTATACAAAATTACATACAAGAGGAAGTGAGGGGAAAGGGGGGAAAAAACCAAGGGGGAGAAATGAATTACAGTAGATGGAGTAGAGAGAGAAGATGGGAGGGGAGGGGATGGGGGATAGTAGAGGATAGGAAAGACAGCAGACTACAACAGACACTACTATTGCAATACGTACAACAGTGGATGTGTAACAGATGTGATGCTGAAACCTGTATACGGGGTAAAAATGGGAGTTCATAACCCACTTGAATCAACGTATGAAATATGATATGTCAAGCAAAAGGTAAAGTTTTGAACAACCAACAATAAAAATTAAAGGAAAAAAACACATAGAGAACTATTTCAATGAAAAATGGACTAGATATATAACACCTACCCTTTATCATGCAAAAGGCAATTCCAACTATACACCATGCTTCCTCTGAACGGCTTGTATTTCTATTCTGTTTGTGTTATTATTCTCCATCATAGTAGGATTAGTAGTCAGAGTCTAGTAGGGTATGGGTTAGTGTCAGGGATTCAGTATTTTGAATGGAAAAAAGGAAAATGAATCCAATGTGCATGCAAATATGGGCTACACAATAAATTTCCCACTCTCATCCAGAACAATGGCTTCACATTACCTTCGCCCAAAATAAGACGCAATTAGAGGAGAAGAGTTGGAAAATCTGTGAATATATATCTGGAATGGAAAATTCAAAGGAGTTCACAACCTTGGATGTGGTAGAGGAGTTTCCAAATGTAAGGGACAAGGTAAACACTCCACATACTTGTAGCTCTTCTGGCCTAAAGACTTCTTGAGAAACTGCCTCTGAGGTTGGGAACTCAAAATATATGTTGTTGTCAGGAGCTTTAGCTTTCTTTCTAGTGAGACCATCAGAGCTGGGTCTACATCTATGTGACCTGGAGGACGTGGTTTCTTATTTTCCAATGAACACTAGGCTACAGTACTGAATTCTCTCTTTGTAAGTAAACTGTGACCACTGGGGTCTAAGAGTCTCCCCGTGTGGACTGTGAAGGCATTTGGTCATTCTCCAATTTTCGTGGTGTTTCTTGCTGCTACACTGGGACATTGGTATTTTCTACACGAAATACAAGGAGTTGAACTGGGACACAGTGCTGAAGGGAGTTCTGTCATGTGTAGAGGGTCATGGTCTGCAGGAGAATGCACCAACCAGGCTTCTAGCCCACATAGATTGTCCCCTTGTCCATAGCAACTTGATTATGAACATTGCCCTAAAAATTCTCCATATACCAATATGCCTTTACAAATAAGGGTTTCCTGGCTGCACCACGTCAGTCACATGCCATTTGGAAGCAATGGCAGATCCACATGGCCCCACCACGGATGTTTTATCACAAACCTGCACACCAAAGCTTGCGCCTAGAATTGAGGAGTATCCAACTTACTGGCATCTCTGTTCTACACCATTTTAATGAAACTCAGTCAATAAAGGCACTCATGATCAGCAATAGGGCATACAAAGGTTCTCCAGTGCCACCTGGTCATAGGAATTTCAAAAATTTTATGGTATTTATCTAGCCATTTTTTAAGGTGGAAGTTGGAGGCACTGTGGGTTTCAATTCATTTAGGAACCATTAAATTGTGAGGAAGCTCATTTCAATGAAATCTCTGGAGGACACTCAAAGGCAAGTCTTCCCAAAGAGTTGCCAAAAGGTCACATGAAGCCAGGCCCATTGAGGTCTACAGTGTGAGGTCTATGTGTGTTTTGACTATGGCTGCCAAGTCTTTCAGAATAAAATATTGTGATATCCTGGGTGAGATTCCCAGTGCTCTGTGGAAAGCCAGCCTGGGCCTAGGTCTCAGTTTCCAAGAGCGAGTCTCATGTGTGGCCTCCTAAAAACTCAACACAATTCATGCCAATACTTCTGTGAGTTCAGTTCCATAACTCAGTCTCTAAGGGGAATCGCACCAGATTTCAAGTCCTGGTTGACCTACTCATCTCTTCCAACCCCAACACAAATGACCAAAATTAAACCAAAACATTCCCACATGACCCTCATCTTATTGCATATAGACACTCATCTTAACCTCTGGCTGGAAGTTTCCATGAAGCACACAGCCCAAGACAGTGTCCAAAATAGGCTTCCTTTCCCCTTATTTTCCTAATGTCAGGGTGGCCTGGACACCCTTCCTGTAACCCAGGAGTGATCAAATAGGCCTGCTGTAATACTGCTCTGCTTCTCCAATTTGAGGCCTACTGACAGTGGGGTTTAGAATCTTTATGTGAATTGGAGTCATAAGAATACACAAACACCACTGGGCTAGCATGTGCAGGGCTTTGAAGAAATCATTTGACCCAAAGGATCCCTATTCTCACTTGATGGAGTTCAGGAACCTTACGGTGGAAGGCAAGAGACTTTATCCTCAATGACTCCTCTTTTGGGCATTTTGGTTTTGGATTCACACATGGTATCTTTCTTTATATCAATCAGGTGCTAAGAATCTAAGCCACAGCCTCACACAGGGCCAAGAGGCTGATTCAGACACACCCCTTTCTAAAGCAATTAGGCAAAGAGCCACAGGTGAGGCCCATTCATTTCCATTTGAAAAGTGTTTTGTTCCGGCTTCATGAAGGTTTGGCCTGAGGCAAAGAAATTCCTGACATACAGGGGAATAGAACAAAAGGTAAGCAAAAGGCCCAAAGCACGGTTTTTCCACTGAGACTTTACTGGTCACACTGATATCTGAGTTTACTTAGTTGCTCGCCATTCCCTTCAGCTATCCAGTACATGGCCATGTCACAGAACTTGAAGGTGGTACTTCTCTTGGACACAAAACCATGAGCCTATTCTGGAGAGTGGCCAGAATTCAAAAATAAAACCAGAACTTAGGAAAATAGCAGGTGTTGCCCATCGATAAGGGAAGCCGCAGTGCATTCATATATTCGGCTGGATGAATGCTGGGAAGCTTTCTACCAGACAGGACACATCCATTCATGCATTCTCTTTTCTAATGTCTACAACCACGGACACAATGGGATACACAGACATAGAAACACTTGCTTTATCAAATCACTTATTAGAAACAGTTCACTCCAAACCAAACAAACCGCCATTCCTACCTATTCTGAGAACATGAGACAAAAGCACAAACACACACCCACACCCACAAAGCACCTTCTTCCCCCAAGTAGGTCTCTGACTATCTGGAGTGTCCTCTGACTATTGGGCCAAACTATGTTCCCCCGAAATTGCCTGTCCTGTTTCAGATCTGGTTTCCTTGGCCAACTCTGTAAAGTTGTCAGGAGGCAGCGGTGATCCACTACCTGCTTTCTCAGGAAAGGCCACTCTTCAGAGCTATCCTGGCTTTTGGCAATCCTCATATCAGTAGGTACCAACAAAGACTGATTCTGTCCTTGGTAAATCCAAAGAAGTGAGACCACTGCTACTGGGACTGGAATGGGATTTGGGTGCCTGGATTCCTTGATCCCAAATTCAGAGAGTTCTATCACCAAGGATGTGAGGTGAGGTCTGAGGTCACTTCCTTCAGGAACTGAATGAGCTCACACCATTTGCAACCACTTTGTCCTAACAGTTGCTTCCAAGGGTCCCCTGAAATGAAGGCTGCCCCTACTTCCTGTTACATTTTCACAAGTTTGAATGGTATATTAACCATAGGCAACCGGGAACAGCTCTCCACACAGCCTGGTTTGGTTCTTCTTCTCTACATTAAGAAGAGAGAGGCTGATTCAGACATATCCCTTCATCCTGACCAGGTTGTTTGCAAGAGAAGATGACTTTTGCTCACTCAGTTCCTTCATAGCTGCCTACAACTTCTCCAGGGATCATTTTTGCATGTACCTTTGAGTTTCTTAGCAATAGGAAGTTCCCCTACATTCCTGTATTGTAAGACCTACTCTGTCCCTGCTCTTCTGTAAAGTTATATTGAGGGAACAGTGTATGGTTAGGGTTAATAACAGGTTCAATTTGCATTAGGAATCATTCTGCTGGATGAATAATGGTATTGGAAACCTGCGATATTTACAAGAATATATAGGTGAAACATAAGTATGAAAACAGAAATCTATTTAAGATTTGAAGCCCAGAAGAGCATTGGGACCTTGATTGTGATACTGAGCTTTGATTTATTTTCTGCACAGATGTCTCAGATACATCAATATACAATGGCAAAGTTACGTGTATTTTGGATGATTGATTGTCAAAGAGAACTTCCAGTCAAAAAGGGATAATCAGTAGGATTAGGAAGATAGTCGGTAGGTTTAGAAAGGAGAGTGAGCATAGGATTTGGACCAAAAGTTCTTTAGCTATAGGGTTTTGGGTATAGAGTGAATGTAAATGTCACCACATGTGAAGAGTCAGTCACAATGATGAACTGGGGAAAATATGTAGGAAAGCAGATATCAATAGAGACATTAGGAAATCTGGCAAAGTGTAGTCGGTAGTGAAAGGTTAATATAATAGGTACTTATCACTTCCTGTTTTCTGTATGCTTAATAAAACACTGTTGAAATCTTGAGAACTGTTTGCTAATCTTGTTCCCAGAATGTTCTGTCCTCAACTGCCAAACTGCAGAAAGTACTTCCTCACCCAGTTGCCCACAAACAGCTCACTCGCCCGGACCCATCAATAAACATCCTGCCCTGCCCTCTCAAAGGAAAGTATAGAAGCTCTGCTTAAGCTGTTCTCAGGGCTCTCTGCTCTATTCAAGTGAACTCTGAGCCCCAGCATGCTGGACCCATAATAAACCCTTTGCTTTTGCATGAGACAGTCTCTTGGTGGTTTCTTCCCCGGACGCTCGCCCGACCTTTACATATGGAGGTTCCACCGAGATCCAGCAGCGGCAGATGAGAGACCCCAACGGGCTCCTCTCGGGGTATGTAAGGCGCCTCTTTCTGGTTTCAGGTTTCAGGTTAGGGCTTGGCAAAATGGCTGTTGATGAAGAGTGTGAGCTCTCTCCGACGATGGCTGACAGACATGTCATAGAGCCACAGGCCACGTCATTGGGGGACTCCCCAGAGAACTCGGGAAATCGAGGAACAATAGTCTCCTCGACTCAGTGATATTTTGTTTCAGATTCGGCATATCCAGCCCATCAGGTTTTGCCGGCTACTCAGTCCTGGTCTCAGTGTTGGACGTCCATTGCCTGTCTTTATTGTATTGTCTTGTCTGTGTCGTGTGTCGTTGCTTTTACTGATTGTTTGTCTTTCATAATGGGATAGAGCACTTCAATGCCTCTTTCTCTGACCCTTGATCATTGCACCAAAGTCCGCTTAAGGGCTCAGAATCTTTCTTTTTCAGTAAAACGCTGGACCTGGCAGACTCTCTGTGCCTCAGAATGGCCCACCTTTGGATTCAGATAGCCCCTAGAAGGATCTTTCTACTTCCTACTAATTTAAAAAGTCAGAGATATTGACTTTCAGCCAGCGCCACATAGACATCAGGATCAAGAGACATATATCTTAACTTTTCAGGACATCTGCAATTCTCCTCCTCCATGTGTGAAGCTTTTCCTTGCCCCTGCCCCCACTCCTACTCTTTCCCTCATGCTCTCTCAAACCTTCTGCTCCTCCTCCTCCTTCAACCTCTGTTCTCCCTGAGTCACAAGATTTGACTCTACTGGACTCTCGTCCTACTACTTATTCCCTGCCCTCGTCCCCCAACCCCCAACACCCTCTAAGTAATTCCCCTGCTGCTGACTCAGCCTGTCCGCCATTGGAGGAAGCTAAGCGAGCCCAGCGCACTCCAAATAACTCCCCTGCAGGAAACACACCCCCTCCTCCCCTGGAGGATGCTGGCCCGGCTAAAGGAATTTGCCGGCGTTGAATGATTGAAATCCCTGGAACTCCCGTGATGCTCCCTCTCCATTTCTAAGGAACAATGATTGATGACAACCATGGGGGAAAAATGCAAGCCTACCAGTTTTTACCTTTCTCCTCTTCAGACCTAAATAACTGGAAAAATAACAATCCCCCTTTTACCGAGGACCCCACCTGGGTCTCAGGTGTCGTTGAATCATTGATGTTTTCACACCAGCCTACTTGGGATGACTGCCAACAACTCCTAGGGACTCTCTTCATGACAGAGGAACAAAAGAGAATCTTCCTGTATTCTAGAAAAAAATATTCTCGGACCAGATGGGTGACCGACAAAACTTCCCAACATATGCAAAGCCGCCTTTCCCTTGCACAGACCCAACTGGGACCCCAAAACCTGTGAAGGTAATGAGCATCCTTCCTCTTATTGCTGGGCTCTAATAGTGGGTATCTTAGTGGCCGCTAGGCGATCAACTATTTTGGCCAAGGTAAGAGAGATTATTCAAGGGACTGATGAATGTCCCTCCATGTTCCTACAGGGAATTATGGAGGCATATAAGAGATTTACTCCTTTCGATCCTCAGGCAGAGAATCAAAAGGCATCTGTCATGGTGGCCTTTATTGGGCAAGCTGTTCTGGATATTAAAAGACAGTTACAATGCTTAGATGGATTACAAGATATGACTTTGAGAGGTTTAGTCAGAGAAGCAAAGAAGGTATACTACGAGAGAAACTGAGGAAGAGTATGGAGCAAAGGGAGGATAAAAGAAACAAAAGACAGACTAAGGCATTGACTAAGGTCCTGGTCAAAACAACAAATAGACCAGAAATTAAGAAACATGGAGACAGGAAGGGACACCAGGGACCACACTAGAGGCCACCCCTGGCCTCAATTCAATGTGCCTACTCTAAAAAAAAGGACACTGGGCTAAAGAGTGCCCTAGAAAGAGACAGCCAGGCCAGCTGGACATTCTGACTCTGTAGGATTACTAAGAAAGTCGGGGCTCAGATCCTCTCCTCGAGCTCAGGTTAACTTTTGAAGTGGAGGGGACCCCAGTATACATTGAAGTGAATACAGGGGCAATATATTCTGCCTTTAAGGCCCCATTGGAACCTCTATCAAATAAAAGGTCTCTAATTCAAGGGGCTAATGGCAGTAAATATCAGGCTTGGACAACTAAGAGGACCATGGACCAGGGGAAAGGAAAAATCCATCACTCCTTCCTAGTAATCCCAGAATGCACGGCCCCATTGATTGGCAGAGATCTGCTCACAAAGCTCTGGGCCAAAATAACTTTTAACCCTGAAGGCCCCCAAGTGGAATTTCTAAATCCTTCCAGTAAAAACTCCTATAATCACGGCTCTAACTATGTCAGTAGAAAATGTACATCAAATCACTCACCTTGGTTCAAAGAAACTGCATTCATTTTTGAAGGATCAAAAACAGAGTTTTCCACTAACCGACTCACAGTGAAAGGAAACAACTGAATGGATAACAAAAGCCTGTTGGGTCCATCAATTGGTTAATTCTTACCCTTCCAAGCTTCCTGCAGGAAAGCACCTACGAGGAACCAGACCAGGACAATTCTGGGAAGTGGACTTTACTGAAATTTAGCCAGCAAGGAATGGACTTAAATATCTCCTAGTCTTTGTAGATACATTTTCAGGATGGATTGAAGCTTTCCCCCCCCAAAAAAAAAAAGAAAAGAAAAAAAAAATGAAACAGCGCAAATGGTGGTCAAGAAGATCCTGGAAGATATTTTTCCAAGGTATGGCCTGCCTAAAGTAATAGGGTCTGATAATGGACCGGCGTTCGTGGCCCAGGTAACTCAGAGGTTAGCAAGGACCCTGGGGATTAATTGGAAATTACATTGTGTTTACAGACCCCCGAGTTCAGGACAGGTAGAAAGAATGAATAGAACCATTAAAGAAACCATAACGAAATTAAGCTTAGAGACCGGCATAAAAGATTGGACTATGCTCCTGCTTTATGTACTGTTTCATGCAAGAAATACTCAATCTATTTCTTTGTGTAACCTCACACCCTGTGAAATTCTCTATGGTGTCCCTCCTCCAGTAAGGGTCTTACCCCAACTCTAAGACCTAACGATTCCTTCCACACCCCCTTGCTTAACAGACTTAAAGCTCTTGAAAGAACTCAGAGATACCTGTGAAAACAGATCGCCACTGCCTACCAACCTGGGGATGAGGGGACTCTACAGCGATATCAAATAGAGACTTCATCTATGTAAGACGACATCTGGTGTCATCCCTGGAACTCCACTGAAAAGGACCATACCAGGTGCTACTTATAACACCTACAGGGTAAAGGTAGTCAAAATCACTTCCTGGATCCCTACCTCTCATCTCAAGCCTGTGCCCTGTCCAGACTCTGGCTGGAAACTGGAAAAGACTGGAAACCCTTTCAAATTGTGGATTCGCTGTGTGGATAAGGCTATAGACTCTCCCCTTGACCACCAGTAGTCCTAACTCTCATAAGCCTGTTCAGCAGCGATGTCTGATCACAAATCCTACTGGAAAGGAAGTATGGTCTATCTTGCATACAGCCCGCCTAGGGACCTGGTGGCCATCTCTCCAGCCAGACATTTGTCAGCTGCGTATAGGTCTTCCCTATTGGGATATCCCTAATGAAGAGGATCCCACTAAAATTCCATTAAATTCCTTCCATACCATAGATAATGGAAACAAACATTATTGATGTAGGGACACGCGAGCCAGATGCTGGTTGGCTAGCCTAGATTACTATGTTTGACCAGTGTACTATCAAAGCCACAAACAGTCAAGGCTGTGTGCTGGAAACGCCGACATCTTCTGTAAGTCATGGGGATGTGAGCATACAGGGACTGCCACATGGAACCCAAACTCCTCATCAAACTCTGTACACAGCATTGGCCATATTACCAATTAGACAACCAAAACTGATGGCCCCCTGAGGGGTCTCTAGATCTTCAAATTCTGTGTGACCTTTTTAACTTCTGCAAGTGCTCAAAAGGGTGAAAGGAGATTCCTCTATGTGGAGGCCTTTTCTCTCCTTTGCTCACATCGTGAACTATGCTTCTCCAATACATGCTCACCCTCAGCCTTCTGCTCTAGACTCTCTGTTGTCACTCCCACATCATCAACTTGATTTCTCCCCTCCAATTACTATATTAAAAACCCAAACCTCCACCGTTTCTCAGACCATTGCCCCCTTGCTGAGGTAGCAGGTACTGAGGTAACCCTCCACTCACTCACTCCTCTCTTCTCCTGTCAGTGCCCACTCTAGGTCCCACCAGGTCCTCTTACCAGCTAACCCAAAGCTCAAACCAGCTGAGAAGAGCCCTCAGACCCCTATCCAAGATGTAATGAAAATGGCCTTTAAAGTTGCGTTGTCATCACTGAAAACAGGTTACTAAGAATTTAAAGTCCCTTACAGGCTTTTTGGGATACTCACTCCAATCTCCCCCTCTGTTCTACCCGTTCTACTACTCATGTTTTTGGTGCTAGGAAGATCTCAAAACCCTTTTCCATTATTCTTTTACATCTCTCCTTCCTCATTCTCAGATCCAAAGAGCTGCGCTCAGCCCTGCATTCCCCGTCTTCCCCCTCTGTACCAGGCCCACAGGAAAGTCTTAACTGACCTTATCCAGAAGTTTTCACCATGGCTAACTTTAGGACTTTCAGCAAAAGAGTCCCTATAAAAGAGTTCAGTGTAGATAAACTTCCTCTTTTTGTGTTGCCCTGGTCTACCTGGCAACTGGCTGAAAAAAATCAGCACTCCTGAGCTAGACACACCCTTACTAGTTTTTCACAACATATGTGATCAAGGCCTCTGGCCTTGAGCTGGGGCTTCATAGAGATGGCTACATTTGTAAGATGGATAAGTTGCAAACTGGGCTCCGTGGAAACAGCTGGCAGAGGGAAAAAAGGGGGAAAAAAAGCTCTCCCCCACCCAGGTGTCCTTGAAAATTTAACTTGCCCAGAAGTGAGGAAAAATCAGAAACAAAAACTGCTCTTTGTGAACTTCTGCAGACTGTGAACTTCAGAGCCCCTTCCCTTACATGTTGGGTACAAAATTCTGAAACTACCTAAACTTGGGTTTCAGGGGATTAATTGATTACAACAGAAGCAATGCCCTCTGAATCTGGTTGCAACCAAATATGACTGTTTCCTTGTCTTTGGTGCTATCTTAGGTGCCTTGCCTTTTCCGTCCCTACAACAATATAATTCTATATACTTAAACGTTGTTTATGTTTTTATGAAATGGTCAACAGAAGTGATTAATTGTGTAATGGTGCAGATGTTTCTCAGAGTGCTCTATTATGATGCAGGTTCATTTGAAGATCAAATAGAGGGGCATACAACCCGGTTCAGGTGGGAACATATATCTCTCACCTTAGCCATTCTATTATGAATAGGAGTTGCTGCCCGGGTTCGCACAGGAACCACTGCCCTGGTCCATGGGACACAACAAATGACCCAATTAGAAGCAGCAATAGATCAAAACTTAAAGATATTAGAAAATTCCATCACAGCTTTGCAGGAATCTTTTACCTCTCTCTTTGAAGTTTGCTGGGAGCCATCTGCCAAGTAGGTATGACAAATTCCTTGCCAGCTTACTCCCATGCTGTCTAGTGGAAGGACTTCTGAAAGGTGACCTTGCTCAAGGACCAGGGCAGGATCCGTGTTTAGGGTGTTCCCCCTTTAGAATAGGGAGGTTTAGCATAATAGGAGATTAGGGTGTTCCCCCTTTAGAATAGGGCAGTTTAGCATAATAGGAGATTAGGGTGTTCCCCCTTTAGAATAGGGCATATCCTGCTGCTGAGTTCCTCTTGAGTGCTTAGGGTCAGACAGTATATTTTGGGAGACAGAAGCCCATGCGGAGTGGATTTGGGAGAGAGTGGATTTGGGCAGAGAACGTGGATTCCCCCAGAGCGTGTTTGTAGACGGCCGGTGTGAGTTCGGGAATAAAGAATTGTTGTTTGAATCTACAAGCTGTGTGGAGACTCGTGATTTGTGCCCAGCCAAAGACTGCGGCAGAAGTTGTTTTACAGAAAAGTCGAGGGTTGGACCTCCATTTCATGAGAGAAGGGAGCCTTTGTGCTGCATTGAGGAAAGAATGTTTTTTTTTTTTTTTTTTTTTTTTTTTTTATGTCGACCATACTGGAGTTGTAACAAACTCTATGAGTAAATTAAAAAGATGCCTTGAAGAGCATCAAAGAGAGATAGAGACCCAAAATTGGTGGTTTGAGTCTTGGTTTACACAGTCCCCCTGGTTAACTACATTTTAATCAACCCTGGCCGGTCCAATAATAATCCTCATTTTATTGCTTACTATAAAACCCTGTTTCTCAACCATGTAATTTCTTTTCTCCAAGCTCAAATTGGACAAGTTAAACTTATGTTAATACCCCACTAGCATACATAAAATGTGACACCCCCCAACAATCACTTTTATGATTAAAAGTAGCCAGAAGAAGAAGTGGGGAATGAAATGTTAATAAAATATGTACTTGTCACTTCCTGTTTTTCTGTACGCTTAACAAAACACTGTTGAAATGTTGAGAAATGTTTCCTAATCTTGTTCCCAGAATGTGCTGTCCCCAACTGCCAAACTGCAGAATGTACTCCCTCACGCGTTTACACACAAACCGCTTACTCGCCCTGACCCATCAATAAACTTCCCTCCCTGCCCTCTCCAAGAAAATTATATAAGCTCTGCTTAAGATGTTCTCAGGGCTCTCTGCTCTATTCAAGTGAGCTCTGAGTCCCAGCATGCTGGACCCCAAATAAACCATTTCTGTTGCATGAGATAGTCTCTTGGTTGTCTCATCCTCTGACACTCGCCCTACATTTACTTGGATGATTGAATGTAGATGAGAACATCCATTCAAAAGTGATAGTCGGTAAAATTAGGAAGATAGTCAGTAGGTTTAGGAAGAAGAGTTAGTATAAAATTTGGAACAAAAGTTCTTTAGCAATAGGGTTTCGGTTACAGAGTGAATGTAAATGTCAACACAAGTGAAGAGTCAGTCACAATGATGAATTAGAGAAAATATGTTGGAAAGCAGATATCAATACAGACATTACAAAATCAGGCAAAGTATAAAGTCAGTGATAGGATTAGACATTTTCAACAGGGTTGAGTTTGAATATATAATCTTAGGAAGAAACGAATATGTAGTCATCAATAGGATTGATATTTGAAAGCATTAGGCAAATTGGAAATTGATGATTTTAGTAATTCATGTTCACTTTCCATTTAGGCTTTGGTACAAATATAAGTTTGACCTTTGAATTTTGTGTCCAGAATATTACTGTGATAAAATGTATATATAGATCGGGTGACATAAGAATTTCTTCCACCATTTTTGGGAGCAATATTTTGAAGACTTATAAATTAGTATTTGGGGTACAAACAGGTGTACCCTGTGTCTATGAATATAGAGATAATGCATGAATAGACCAACTGTGAATAAGTAATATAACTGGTTCCACTTTAAATGGTGGATTGAATTGATATCTGAAAATATGAAAAATCTTATATTGATATACAATCATTCATTCCAACAAGTTATACATCAATGTTAATATTAGGGTTATGGTTTATCATGAAGGGTGTGTGAGTTTTGCTTCAATGTGATTATGAAAATCGAAAATAATGTGTTTGGAAAAAAGAATCTTGAGAAGACCAGTTAAGAAATATGGAAGAATACATGTGTTCTAAAGTAGGAAGTGATTGAAAGTGAAAAAATGCCTATAATTTTGTCATCTTTTTGATGAAATATATATACTATGATGTGCATAAACTGAAGAAATAGTAATGTACCAGTGTTGAATTAAAATGAACATCAAAATACACATCATGTTCCATATGAATCTTCTTGCATTGAGGTTAAACTGGGTCAGTTACTCTAGATATATTAGGATTTGTATGCAACATTCACTGAAGTTAGTTTTCAGTACAAAAAACAAAAAAGTATTTCAGGTGGATGAATATTTCTGAGAATAATATTTAGAAAAGATCATCATAAATCCACATACATGAATATGAATGAATTAAGGGAGTGTATATTAAGATACAAATATTTCATATTTTGAAAAATCTGGAGAATGTGTGTATGTATATATATACACATATATATATATACATACACACAAACACATTAAAAACTCGCAATATATATGCTATTCGAAATTCATCATGAAATATATATCATTCACAGATCTAAAATATTCATTTTACTGAACATGGATTTATGTATAATGTTGTAAAACTAGGAAGCTCATCCATTGGTTATATTTTCAGTTCCAACGGTGTTTAGGAGGAGTGATCTTCTCTCACAATTTGTATCTGCCAAGTCGTTCACCTCACAAGAATGTAGGTGTGGTACCAGGTAGAATTCTATATGTGTTTATTGCTGTTGCATTGGGAGTTTAGTAATTGCTTCATGGAATCCAAGGAGTTCAACTGGGACACAGTGCTGGAGCGAGTTCTGTCAGGCGTGGTGGGTCAGGGTATGCAGGAGAATGCACCAACCAGGCTTCTATCCCACATAGCTTGCCCCCTTAAACATAGCAACCTGATTGTAAACATTGCCCTGAAACCTCACCATATAACAAGATGCCTTTGCATAGGAGGGTCTGCTGACTGCACCATGTCAGTCACAAGCCATTTGGAAGCCAATGGCAGATCCACATGGCCCCACCACAGATGTTTTTCACACACCTGCCAACCACTACTCTAGTACAACTACTCAGCAGGCTCCAACTTATTTTCATGAAACCCAATCAATCAAGGCACTGTCTGGTACACTCATGATCAGCAACAGAATATCCAATGGTTCTCCAGTGCCACCTGGTCATGGGAAATTGAAAATTTTCATGGTATTTATCTAGCCATTTTTCAAGGATGAAGTTGGATGCACTGTGGGTTTCAATTCATTCAGGAACCATTAAATGTTGAGGAAGCTCATTTCAATGAAAGTTCTGGAGAATTCTCACAGGCAAGGCTTCCCAAAGAGTGGCCAAAAGGTCACATGAAGCCAGGGCCATTGAGGTCTAAAATGTGATGTCATTGTCTGTTTTGACTCTCAACAATGGCTTCCAAGTCTTTCAGAATAAAATCATGTGATATCCTGGTTGAGATCAGAGTGCCCTCTGAAAAGCTACCCTGGGCCTTGATCTCAGTTTCCAAAGATGACTCTCATGCGTGGCTTCCTCAAATCCCAACACAATTCATGGCAATACTTCTCTGAGGTGAGTTCCAGAACTCAGTCTCTAAGGGGAATCACACCAGAGTTCAAGCCCAGGTGGACCCAGTCATCTCTTCCAACTGCCACACAAATGACCACAATAAAACCGATATTCTCCCACATGGCCCTCATCTTCTTTCATATTGACACTCATCATAACCTCTGGCTGGAGGTGTCCATGAGGGACGCAGCCCAAGACAGTGTCCAAAATAAGCTCCATTGCTCCTCATTTGCCTAAATTCGGGGTGGCCTGGACACCCTTCCTTTGTACCAGGAGTGATCAAAAAGGCCTGCCCGTAATACTGCACCACTTTTCCCATTTGAGGCCTATTGAGTGTCGGTTAAAGATACTTTATGTGAATTGGAGTGATGAGAAAACCTAAGCACCTACGGGAAAGCCTCTGAAGGGCTTTGATGAACTCATCTGACCCAAATGATCCCTATTCTCACTTGATGGAATTCAGGAACCTTACAGAGGAAGGCAAGAGACTTCATCCACAATGACAGCTCTTTTTGCCATTTTTGATTTGGATGCACACATGGGATCTTTCTTTAGATCCATCAGGTGCTGAGAATCTAAGTCAAAGAATCACACTGGGCCAAGAGGCTGATTCAGACACAACTCTTTCCAAATCAATTAACGAAAGAGCCAAAGGTGAAGCCTATTTATTTCCATTTGAAAACTATTTTGTTCAGGATTCACAAAGGGGTGGCGTGAGACAAAGACTTCCTGACTCTCAGGGCAACAGAACAATAGGTAAGCAAATGGCCCAAAGCAGGGTTTCTCCACTGAGACTTTCCTGGTCAACTGATATCTGAGTTTTCTCAGATGTTCATCATTTCCTTCAGCTATCCAGAACATTGCCTTGTCACAGAGCTTGGAGGTTGTACATAACTTAGACACAAAACCATGAGCCTATTCTGGAGAGTGTCCAGAATTCTGGAAGAAAACAGCAAATTAGGAAGGTAGCAGGTATTGCCCATTAATAAGGCAATCCACAGTCCATTCATAAAATGGGCAGGATGAATGCTGGGAAGCTTTCTACTAGACAGGACATATCCATTGATGCATTCTCTTTTCTAATGTCTACAACCACGGACACAGTGTGATACACAGACCCAGAAACACTTGCCTTGTCAAACGACTTACTAAAAACAGTTCACTCCAAACCAAACAAACTGACTTTCCTTCCTATTCTCAGAACATGAGACAAAACCACAAACCCACAGCCACACTGACAATGACACCTTCTTCCCCCAAATAGGTATGAGACTATCCGGAGTATCCTCCGACTGGTGGGCCATACTATATTCCCCCAAAATGTCCTGTTCTGTCTCAGATCTGGTCTCCTTGGCCAACTCTGTGAAGTTGTCAGGAACCAGGAGTGAGCCGCTACCTGCTTTTCCAGGAAAAGCCCATCTTCCGAGCTTTAGAGGCATTTGGCCTCCTCACCTTAGGAGGAACCAAGAAAGACTGATTCTGTCCTTGGTAAATCCAAACAAGTGAGACCACTGGGACTGGGACTGGGACTGGATCTGGGTGCCTGGCGTCCTGGATCCCATGTTCAGAGAGTTCCATCAATAAGGAAGTGAGTTGAGGTCACTTTTTTCAGGAACTGAATGAGATCACTGCCTCGGCAACCACTTTGTCTTAAGAGTTTCTTTCAACGGTCCCATGAGATGGAGGCTGCCCCTACTTCCTGTGACACTTTCACAAATTAGAATGGTATATCAACCATAGGGAACCAGGAACAGCTCTCCACACAGTCTTGGTTTGGTCCATATTCTCTACATTAAGATGAGAGAGGCTGATTCAGAAACATCCCTTCATCCTGACCAGGTTGTTTGCGATGGAAGATGACTTTTGCTCTCTCAGGTCTTTCATACCTGCCTACATCTTCTCCAGGGATCATTTCTGCATGGCGCTTTGAGGTTCTCAGCAGATGGAAGATCCACTACATTCCTGTACTGTAAGATCAACACTGTCCCTGCTCTTCTGTAAACATGTTATTAACACAAACAGTGTATGGTTAGTGTTAATAACATGTTCCATTTGGGTTAGGAATTATTCTGCTGCATGAATAATGGTATTGGAAACTTGTGATTATTTTAAGAATATAAAGATGAAATATATGTATGAAAAAAGAAATCTAAGTAAGATTTGAAGCCCAGAAGGGCATTGGGCCCTTGATTGTGATACTTAGCGTTGAATTACATTCTGCACCGATGTCTCAGATAAATCAATACACAATAGCATAAGACCTTGTTACTTGAATGATTTAATGTAGAAGAGAACATCCAGTCAAAAAGGGGTACTCGGTAGGATTAAGAAGATAGTTAGTATGTTTAGGAAGAAGAGTGAGTATAGGATTTGGAACAAAAGTTCTTTAGCAATAGGTTATTTATTAGAGTGTGAAAGTAAATGTCAGCACATGTGAAGAGTCAGTCACAATGATGAACTGTGGAATATATGTAGGAAAGCAGATAGCAATAGAGACATTATGAAATCAGGCAAATTATAAAGTGAGGGATAGGATTAGAGATTTTCCATTGGGTTGAGTTTGAATATATAATTTTAAGAAGAAACACATGTGTAGTCACCAATAGGATTGACATTTGAGAGCATTAGGGAACCTGGACATGGATGTTTTTGGTAATCCATGTTTTCTTTCCATTTGGGCTTTTATACAATCATAAGTGTGACCTTTGCATTTTGTGTCCAGAATATTTCTGTGATTAAATGTATATGAAGATCAGGTGACATGAGTCCACTTCCACCATTTCAGGGAGCAATATTTTGAAGACGTATAAATTAGTATTGGGGGTACAAAGAGGTGTACACTGTGTCTATGAATATAGAGATAATGCATGAATAGACCATAGTGTGAATAAATAATATAACTGGTTCCACTTTAAATAATGGATAGAATTGATATCTGAAAAGATATTAGAAATTTTATATTGAAATACAATCATTCATTCAAACCAGTTATACATCTAATGGTAATATCAGAGTGATAATTAATATGAATGGTATGTGAGTTTTGCTTCCAAAGTGATTATGGAAATCAAAATTAATGTGTTTGGTATGAAATCTCATGAAAAGACCAGTCAAGAAACTTAGAGGAATACATGTGTTCTGAAGCAGGACGTGATTAAAAGTGAAACAAATGCCTATAAATTTTTGAACTTGTGGATGAAATCATATATCCTATGATGTCCATAAACTGAAAAAATAATAATGTACCAATATTGAATAAAAATGAACTTCAAAATACACATCATGTCCCGTAGGATTATACTTGCATTGATGTTTAACTGATTCAGTTACTGTAAAAATATTAGGATTTGTAAGCTCCATTCACTGAAGTTAGTTTTCAGTACTAGGAAATAATTATGTATTTCAGGCAGATGAATATTTCTGAGAATTATCTTGTGAAAAGTTGATTATAAACCACATATAGAAACATGAGTGAATTTAGGGAGTGTATAATAAGAAACATATATTTCACATTTTGAAAAATCTGGACAGTATATATATATATATATATATATATATATATATATATATATATAGACAGACACACACTGACATTATAATGTAGCAATCTATATGCTAATCGAAATTCACCGTGTAATACATATCATCCACATATCCAAAAATATTCATTTTACTGAACATCGATTTATATATAATGTTGTTCATCTAGGAAATTCACCAATAGGTTTAATTTTCAGTTCCATCATGATTTAGGGGGATTGATATCTTATCAAAATATGTATCTTTCAAAATCAGTGAGCTTACAAAAATGTACTTGTGATACCAGGTAGGATTCTAAATATGCATAAAAAATACATGTGATGAATAGGCTACAGAGAATGGGAGACAGAAATTTACATATGTGTTAACTTTAAAAACTCATTGAGAACTATTACAATGAAAAGTTGACTAGATTTATAACACATACCCTTGATAAAGCAGAAGGGAAGTCCAAGTATACACCATGCCTCCTATGAACGGCCTGTATTTCTATTCTGTTAGGTTTCTTGTTCTCCATCATATTAGGATTAGTAGTCAGAGTCTAGTAGGTTATGGGTTAATGTCAGGGATTCAGTATTTCAAATGGAAAATATGAAAATGAATCTAATGTGTATGCAAATATGTGCTACACAAAAATCATCCCACTCTCATCCAGAACAATGCCTTGACATAACCTTTGCCCCAATTAAGACACAATTAGTGGAGAAGAGTTAGAAAATCTGTGAATACATATGTGGAAATGAAAATGCTCAGGAGTTCACAACCTTGGAGGCGGTAGAGGAATTTCCAAAAGTATGGGATAGGGTAAATACTCCACAAATATGGAGTTCTGCTGGCCTAATGACTCTTTGAGAAACTGCCTTTGAGGTTGGGCCCTTGTAATATATGTTGTTGTCAAGAGCTTCAGCTTCCTTTGTAGTGAGACAATCAAAGCTGGATCTGCATATATGTGACCTGAAGGACATGGTTTCTTCTTTTCTAGTGAACATGAGGCAGCAGTTCTAAATTCCCTCATTGTAGGTAAACTGTGGCCACTGGGAGCTAAGTGTCTCCTCGTGTGGACTGAGAAGCCATTTGGTCATTCTCCACTTTTCCTGGTGATTCTTACTGCTGCACTGGGAGTTTGGTATTGGCTTCAGTAAATACCATGAGTTCAACGGGGACACAGTGCTGGAGGGAGTACTCTCACGTGTGGTGCGTCAGGGTGTGCAGGAGAACGCCCCAACCAGGCTTCTATTCAACAAAGCTTGCCCCCTTGTCTGTAGCAACCCAATTCTGAACATTGCCCTAAAACCTCTCAATGTAACAAGATGCCTTTACATATAAGGGTCTGCTGGCTGCACCATGTCAGTCAAAAGGCATTTGGAAGCCAATGGCAGATCCATGTGGCCCCATCACAGATGTTTTATCATACACCTGCAAACCACTGCTCTAGGAACACTACTAAGCAGGTTCCAACGTACTGGCATCTTTGTTCTACACCATTTTCATGAAACCCAGTAAATCAAGGCACTGTCTGGTACACTCATGATCAGCAACAGAACATCCAATGATTCTCCAGTGCCACCTGCTCTTGGGAATTATTCCATGGTATTTATCTAGCCATTTTTCAAGGATGAAGTTGGTGTCACTGTGGATTTCAATTCATTCAGGAACCATTAAATGGTGAGGAAGCTCATTTCAATGAAAGCTCAGGAGAACTCTCACAGGCAAGTCTTCCCAAAGAGTGGCCAAAAGGTCAAATGAAGCCTGGTCCATTGAGGTCTACAATGTGAGTTCCATGTGTTATTTGACTCTCAAGTATGGCTGCCAAGTCTTTCAGAATGAAATCATGTGATATCCTAGCTGAGATTCCCAGTGCTCTGTGGAAAGCCATCCTGGGCCTAAATCTCAGTCTCCAAGGGCAACTCTCCTGCGTGGCCTTCTAAAATCCCAACAGAATTCATGGTAATACTTCTCTGAGTTCAGTTCCAAAACTCAGTCTCTAAGGGGAATCACACCATAGTTCAAGCCCAGGTTGATCCAGGAATCTCTTCCTACTGCCACACAACTGACCACAATTAATACCAAAACACTCCCACATGGCCCTCATCTTCTCTTATATAGACACTCATCATAACCTCTGGGTTGAGGTTTCCATGAGGGGTGCATACCAAGACAGTTTCCAAAATAATCTCCCTTGCCTCTAATTTGCCTAAAGTCAGGGTGGCCTGGAAACCCTTCCTGTTAACCAGCAATGATCAAATAGGCCTGCCATTAATACTGATCTACTTCTCCAAATAATCACACTGGGCCAAGGGGCTGATTAAGACACATCTCTTTACAAAGCAATAAAACAAAGAGCCACAGGTGATGCCTATTCATTTCCATTTGAAAACTATTTTCTTCAGGATTCACAAAGGGGTGGCCTAAGGCAAAGACCTTCTAGATATTCACAGCACCAGAACCATAGGTAAGCAAAATTCCCAAAGCAGGGTTTCTCCACATAGACTTTACTGGTCACACTGATATCTGAGATTCCTGAGATGCTCCCATTTCCTTCAGCTCTCCAGTACATGGCCATGTCACAGTATCTTGAACAGAAAACCATGAGCCTATTCCGGAGAGTGGCCAGAATTCAGGAATAAAACAGGAAATTAGGAAGATAGTAATTGCTACCCATCCATAAGGAAAGCTGCAGTCCAATCATAAATTGGGCAGTATGAATTCTGGGAAGCATTATACTAGACAGGACACATTCATTGATGCATTATGTTTTCTAATGTCTACAACTACAAACACAGTGGATACATAGACATAGAAACACTTGCCTTGTCAAACGACTTACTAGAAACAGTCCACTTCAAATCAAACAAACTGCCTTTCCTACCAATTCTCAGAACATGAGAAAAAACAACAAACTCACACCCACAACAACATAGGACTTTCTTCCCCCAAGTAGGTCTTTGACTCTCCGGAATTTCCTCTGATTGTTGTACCATACTATGTTCCCCCAAAATGCCCTGTACTGTCTCAGATCTGGACTCCTTGGCAAACTCTTTGAAGTTGTCAGGAGCCAGCTTTGAGCCACTACCTTCTTTCTCAGGAAAGGCCACTCTCCAAAGCTCTCCTGGCATTTGGCCATTCTCAAATCAGTAGGTACCAAGGAAGACTGATTCTGTCCTTGGTAAAACCAAACAAGTGAGCCCAGTGGGACTGGGTCTGGGACTGGTTCTGTGTGCCTGGCTTCTGGGATTCCAAGTTCAGAGTGTTCCAAGACCAAGGAAGTGAGATAGGTCACTTCCTTTCGGAACTGAATGAGGTCACTGGTTTGGCAACCACTTTGTCCTAACAGTTCCTTCAAATGGTCCCAGGAGATGGAGGCTGCCCCTACTTTCTGTGACACTTTCACAACTTAGAACGATATATCAACCATAGGCACCCGGGAACAGCTCTCACACAGACCTGGTTTGGTCCATCTTCTCTACATTAAGAAGAGAGAGGCTGATTCATAAACATCCCTTCATCCTAACCAGGTTGTTTGCCTTACATGATGACTTTTGCCCTCTCAGGTCCTTTATAGCTGCCTTCATCTTCCCCAGGGATAATTTCTGCATGGACCTTTGAGGTTCTCAGCGGGTGGAAGATCCCCTATATTCCTCTATATTAAGACCAACTCTGTCCCTGTTCTTCTATAAAGTTAGATTGAGGGAACAATGTATGTTTAGGGTTAATAACATGTTCTATTTGAGTTAGGAATCATTCTGCTGGATGAATAATGGTATTGGGAACCTGGGATATTTATAAGAATATAGATTTGAAATATAAGTATGAAAACAGAAATCTAGGTAAGATTTTAAGCCCAGAAAGGCATTGGGCCCTTGATTGGAATACTTAGCATTGAATTTCGTTCGCACAGATGTCTCTGATAAATCAATATACAATGGCATATCATCTTGTACCCTGGATGATTGAATGTAGAAGAGTTCATCCAGTCAAAAAGGGATAGTTGTTAGGATTAGGAAGATAGTCGGTCTGTTTCGGAAGAAGAGTGAGTATAGGATTTGGACCAAAAGTTCAATAGCCCTAGGTTTTCGGTTAGAGAGTGAATGTAAATTTCAGCACATGTGGAGAGTCAGTCGCAATGATGAACTGGGAAAATTATGTAGGAAATCAGATATCAATACACACATTATGAAATCAGGCAAAGTATAAAGTGAATGATAGGATTAGACATTATCAACAAGGTTGAGTTTCAATATATAATCTTAGGAAGAAACAAATATGTAGTCACCAATATGATTGACATTTGAGAGCATTAGGAAACCTGGACATGGATGTTTTTAGTAATCCAGGATCACTTTCCATCTAGGATTTGCTACAATCAGAAGTGTGACCTTTGCATTTTGTGATCAGAATATTACTGTGATAAAATGTATATGTAGATCAGGTGACATGAGTATTTCTTCTAACATTTCTGGGAGCAATATTTTGAAGAGGTATAAATTAGTATTGGGGGTACACAGAGTTGTACCCTGTGTCTATGAATGTAGAAGAAATGAATGAATTGACAATACTGTGAATAAATAATATACTGTTTCCACTTTAAATCATGGATTGAATTGATATCTGAAAATATATAAAAATCTTATATTGATATACAATCATTCATTCCAACGAGTTATACATTTAATGGTAATATTAGGGTTATGTTTTATCATGAAGGGTGTGTGAGTTTAGCTTCAAAAGTGATTATGGAAATGGAAAATAATGTGTTTGGAAAGAAATCTCATGAAAAGATGAGTCAAGAAATATAGAGGAATTCATATGTTCTGAAGCAGGATTTGATTGTAAGTATAAAAAAAGCCTATAAATTTCCTAACTTGTGGATGAAATATATATCCAATGATGTGCAAAAACTGAAAAAATAGTAATGCACCAGTTTTGAATGAAAATGAACGTCAAAATACACATCATATCCCATAGGAATCTACTTGCATTGATGCTAAACTGGGTCAGTTACTGTAGAAATATTATGATTTGTATGCACTATTCACTGAAGTTAGTTTTCAGTACTAGGAAACGAATACGTATTTCAAGTGGATGAATTTTTATGAGAATAATCTTGTGAAATGTTGACTATAAATTTACATATATGAACACGAATGAATTTAGGGAGTGTATAATAAGAAACAAATATTTCATATTTTGAAAAATCTTGAGAGTTTATATATATATATATATATAGATAGATAGATAGATAGATATAGATATAGATATGTGTGTGTGCATTTATGTATTTATATATATATATATATATATATATACACACACACACACACACACACACACACACACACACAGACACTAAAATGTATCAATATGCATGCCAATCGAAATTCACTATGAATCATATATCATCCACAGATCCAAAAATAATCATTTTACTGAACATGGATTTATGTATAATATTGTTCAACTAGGAAGTTCACCCAGAGGTTGAAGTTTCAGTTCCAACAGCGTTTAGGAGGAGTGATCTCTTCCCACAATTTGTATCTCCCAAGACAGCCAAACTCACAAGGATATACCTGTGATACCAGTTATGTTTCTATATTTGCATATAAAAATACATGTGCTGAACAGGCTGCAGAGAAAGGGAGACAGGAATTCACATATTTGTTGACTTTAAAAACACATGGAGATCAATTTCAATTAAAAATTGACTAGATTTATAACACCTACCCTTTATCATTCAAAAGGAAAGTCCAACTATACACCATGCCTTCTCTGAACTGCTTTCATTTCCATTCTGTTTGGTTATTTTTGTCCATCATTTTAGGATTAGTAGTCAGAGTCTATTAGGGCATGGGTTAGTGTCAGGAATTCAGTAATTCTAATGGAAAATAGGAAAATGAATCCAATGTGTATGCAAATATGTGCTACACAAAAATATTCCCACTCTCATCCAGAACATTGCCTTTACATTACCTTTGCCCCAAATAAACACAATTAGAGAAGAAGAGTTAGGAAATCTGTGAATACATATCGGAAATGGAAAATATTCAGGAGTTCACAATCTTGGATGTGGTAGAGGAGTTTCCAAAAGTGAGGGACAGGGTAAACACTCCACAAACATGGAGCTCATTGGGCCTAAAGACTCTTGAGAAACTGCCTCTGAGGTTGGGCACTTGAAATATATGTTGTTGTCAGGAATTTTAGCATCCTTTCTAGTGAGACCAACAAAGCTGGGTCTGATCTCTGTGACCTGGAAGATATGTTTTTTTTATTTTCCAATGAACATGAGGAAGCAGTGCTGAATTCTCTCTTTGTAGGTAAACTGTGGCCACTGGGGTCTAAGTGTCTTCCCATGTGGACTGTGAAGCCATTTGATCATCTTCCACTTTTCGAGGTGTTTCTTGCTGCTGCACTGCGAATTTGGTATTTGCTTCAGGAAATACAAGGAGTTCAACAGGTACCAGTGATGGAGGGAGTTCTGTCACATGTGGTGGGTCAAAGTCTGCAGGAAAATGCACCAACCACTCTTCTACCCCACATAGCTTGCCCGCTTGTCCATAGCAATCTGATTCTGAACATTGCCCGGAAACCTCTCCATATAACAAGATGCTTTTATATAATAGGGTCTGCTGACTTCACCATGTCAGTCTCAAGCCATTTGGAATCCAAGGGCAGATCCACATGGTACCACCACAGATGTTTTATCACATACCTGCACACCACTGCTCTAGGCCCACTACTCAGCAGTCTCCAACTTACAGGGATCTCTTTTCTACACTGTTTTCATGAAACCAAGTAAATCCAAGCACAGTCTGGTACACTCATGACCAGCAACAAGTCATCCAAAGTTTCTCCATTGCCACCTGGTCATTGAAATTTCAAAAAATTCATGGTATGTATTTAGCTATTTTTCAAAGATGTAGTTGGAGGCACTGTGGGTTTCAAATTATTTAGGAAACATTAAATGGTGAGGAAGCTCATTTCAAAGAAATCTCTGGAGAACTCTCACAGGCAAGGCTTCCCAAAGAGTGGCCAATATTTCACATGAATCCAGGCCCATTGAGGTCTAAAATGTGAGGTCTATGTGTGTTTTGACTCTCAATTATGGCTGCCAAGTCTTTCAGAATAAAATCACGTGAAATCCTCGCTGAGATTCCCAGTGCTCTGTGGAAGCCACCTTGGCCAGGATCTCAGTTTTCAGGATGACTCTCATGTGTTGCCTCCTAAAATTCCAACACAATTCATGGCAATACTTCTCTGAGGACAGTTCCAGAATTCAGTCTCTAATAACACCAGAGTTCAAGCCCAGGTGAACTAAGTCATCTCTTCCAACCGCCACACAAATGACCAGAATTAAAACCAAAACACTCCCACATGGCCCTCAACATTCTCCATATAGACACTTATCATAACCTCTGGCTGGAAATTTCCATGAGGGGCACAGACAAAGACAGTATCCAAATAAGTTCCCTTGCCCCTCATTTGCCTAAAGTCAGGGTGGCCTGGACACCCTTTCTGAGAACCAAGAGTGATTAAATAGGCCTGCACTTAATACTGCTCTGCATCTCCAATTTGGGGCCTACTTACTTTCAGGTATAGATTCTTTATGTGATTTGGAGTCATGAGAAAAGCCAAGCACCTCTGGGCTAGTCTCTGCAGGGTTTGAAGAACTCATTTGACCCAAAAGATCCCTATTCTCACTTGATGGATTTCAGGAACCTAACAGAGGAAAGCAAAAGACTTAATCCACAATGACTCCTCATTTGGCCATTTTGGTTTTGGATGCACACATGGTATCTTTCTTTAGATCCATCAGGTGCTAAGAATCTAAGCCACAGCCTCACACAGGGTCATGAGGCTGATTCAGACACATCCCTTTCCAAAGCAATCAAGCAAAGAGCCACAGGTGATGCCCATTCATTTGCATTTGAAGACTCTTTTCTTCAGGCTTCACAAAGGAGTAGTCTGAGGCAAAAAGCTTTCTGAAATTCAGGGCAACAGAACAATAGGTAAGCAAATGGCCCAAAGCAGGATTTCTCCACTGAGACTTTCCTGGTCACACTGATATCTGAGTTTTCTGAGATGCTCGCCATTCCCTTTAGCTATCCAGTACATGGCCATGTCACAGAGCTTGGAGGTGGTATATATATTGGACACATAACCATGAGCCTATTTTGGAGAGTGGAGTGAATTCAGAAACAAAATAGAAACTTAGGAAGATAGTAGGTGTTGCCCATTCATAAGGCAAGCCGCAGTCCATTCATAAATTGGCAGGATGAATGTTGGGAAGATTTCTACTAGACAGGAGTCATCCATTGATGCATTCTCTTTTCTGATGTCTGGAACCACGGACACAGTGGGATACACAGACTTAGAAACACTCGCCTTTTCATAAGACTTATTAGAAACAATTCACTTCAAACCAAAAAACCGCCTTTATTACCTATTCTCAGAACATGAGACCAAACCACAAACAAACAGCCACATCCACAAAGACAACTTCTTCCCCCAAGTCAGTCTGTGACTATCCATAGTGTCCTCTGATTGGTGGGCCATACTATGTTACCCCAAAATGTCCTGTCCTGTCTCAGATCTGGTCTACTTGGTCAACACTGTGAAGTTCTCAGGAGCCAGCGGTGATCCACTAACTGCTTTCTCAGGAAAGGCCACTCTTCAGAGCTTTCCTGGCATTTGGGCATCCTCACCTCCGTAGGTACCAAGAAAGACTGACTCTGTCCTTGGTAAATCCGAACAATTGAGACCACTGGGACTGGGACTGGGACTGAGACAGGATTTGGGTGCCTGGCTTCCTGGATCCCAAGTTCAGAGTGTTCCATCACAAAGGATGTTAGGTGAGGTCACTTCCTTCAAGATCTGAATGAGGTCACTGCCTTGGCAACCACTTTGTTCTAACAGTTGCTTCAAAGTGTCCCATGAAATGGAGGCTGCCCCTACATCCTGTGACACTTTCAAAAGTTCGAATGGTATATCAACCATAGGCACCCGGGAAGTGCTCTCCACACTGGCCTGGTTTGGTCCTTCTTCTCCATATTAAGAAGAGAGAGGCTGATTCAGACACATCCCTTCATCCTGACCAGGTTGTTTTCAATGGAAGATGACTTTTGCTCTCTCAGTTCCTACATATGTGCCTACAACTTCTCCAGAGATCATTTTTGCGTGGACCTTTGAGTTTCTCAGCAGTTGGAAGAAACCGTACATTCCTGTATTGTAAGATCAACTCTGTCCCTGCTCTTCTGTAAAGTTAGATTGAGGGAAGAGTGTATGGTTAGGGTTAATAACAGTTTCGATTGGGGTTAGGAATCATTCTGCTGAATGAATAATGGTATGGCGAACCTTCAATATTTTCAAGAATATATAGGTGAAATATAAGTATGAAAACAGAAATAAAGGTAATATTTGAAGCCCAGAAGGGCATTGGGTCTTTGATTGCAATATTTAGCTTTGATTTATTTTCTGCACAGATGTCTCAGATAAATCAATATACAAAGGCATAGGACCTTGTACTTTGAATGATTGATTGTCAAAAAGAACTTCCAGTCAAAAATGGATAGCCGGGGGGCTGGGGAAGTGGCTCAAGTGGTAGCGCGCTCGCCTGGCATGCGTGCGGCCCGAGTTCGATCCTCAGCACCACGTACAAACAAAGATGTTGTGTCTGCCAAGTACTAAAAAACCTAAATGTTAAAAAATTCTCTCTCTCTCTCCCTCTCTCTCTAACTCTTTCTTTAAGAAAAAAAATTAAAAAAAGGATAGTCGGTAGGATTAGGATGATAATTGGTAAGTTTAGAACGGAGAGTAAGTATAGGATTTGCACCAAAAGTTCTTTAGCTATGGGGTTTCGGGTATAGAGTGAATGTAAATGTCAGCACTTGTGAAGAGTCAGTCACAATGATGTACTGGGGAAAATATGTAGGAAAGCAGATTTCAATAGAGACATTAGGAAATCTGGCAAAGTATATTCGGTAATGAAAATTTAGTAAAATAGGTAAATGTCGCTTGCTGTTTTTCTGTATGCTTAACAAAACACTATTGAAATCTTGAGAACTGTTTGCTAATCTTGTTCCCAGAATGTGCTGTCCCCAACTGCCAACCTGCAGAATGTACTCATTCACCCGGTTGCACGCAAACTGCTCACTCGCCCAGACCAAACAATAAAGTTCTCTCTCTGCCCTCTCCAAGGAAAGTATATAAGCTCTGCTTAAGCTGTTCTCAGGGCTCTCTGCTCTATTCAAGTGAGCTCTGAGCCCCAGCATGCTGAATCCCCAATAAACCCTTTGCTTTTGCGTGAGACAGTCTCTTGGTGGGCTCTTCACCCGATGCTCGCCTGACCTTTACATATGGAGGTTCCACTGAGATCTGGCAGCGGCGAACGAGAGACCCCAACAGGCTCCTCTTGGGGTATGTATGGTGCCTCTTTCTGGTTTCAGGTTTCAGGTTAGGGCTTCGCAAAATGGCTGTCAATGAAGAGTGTGAGCTCTCTCCGAAGGTGGCTGACATACGTGTCACAGAGCCACAGGCCACATCCCTGGGGGATGCTCCAGAGTATTCGGGAAATCGAGGAGCAATAGTCTCCTCAATTCAGTGATATTTTGTTTCAGATTCAGTATCGCCAGCCCATCGGGTTGGGCCAGATACTTAGTCCTGGTCTCAGTGTTGGAAGTTCCATTGTCTGTCTTTATTTCCTTGTCTTGTCTGTGTCGTGTGTCGTTGCTTTTACTGTTTGTGTATCTTTCATTATGGGACAGAGCACTTCAATGCCTCTGTCCCTGACCCTTGATCACTGGACCAAAGTACCCTTAAGGGCTCAGAATCTTTCTTTTTCAGTAAAATTCTGGACCTGGCAGACTCTCTGTGCCTCAGAATGGCCCACCTTTGGATTCGGATGGCCCCTAGAAGGATCTTTCTACTTCCCACTAATTTAAAAAGTCAGACGATATTGTCTTTCAGCCAGGGCCACATAGCCATCTGGATCAACAGCCATATATCTTAACTTGGCAGGACCTCTGCAAATCTCCTTCATGGGTGAAGCATTTCCTTGCCCCTAGCCCCACTCCTACTCCTTCCCCCATGATCTCTCAAACCCTCTGCTCCTCCTCCTCCTCCAACCTCTGTTCTCCCTGAGACACAAGATTTGACTCTACTGGACTCTCGTCCCCCTCCTTATCTCCTGCCCACGTCCCCCAAAAACCAACACCCTCTAAGTGATTCCCCTGCTGCTGACTCAACCTCTCCACCATTGGAGAAAGCTAAGCCAGCCCAGCGCCCTCCAGATAATTTCCCCGAGGCACACACAGCCCCTCCTCTTCTGGAGGAAGCTAGCCCGGCTAAAGGTACTCACCAGCGGTGAATGATTGAAAAACCTGGAACTCGAATGATGCTCCCCCTCCATCCCTAGGGGCCAATGATTGACAACGGCCTTGGGGGAAAAATGCAAGCCTACCAGTATTTACCTTTCTCCTTTTCAGACCAATATAACTGGAAAAATAAAAATCCCCCTTTTACCGAGGACCCCAACCGGCTCCTAGGTGTGGTTGAGTCATTGATGTTTTCACACCAGCCTACTTGGGATGACTGCCAACAACACCTAGGGTTGTCTCTTCATGACAGAGAAACAAAAGAGAATCCTCCTGGATGCTAGAGAAAAATATCCTCTGACCAGATGTGTGACCGACAAAACTTCCCAACATATTTAACCCGGCTTTCCCTTGAATCGACGAAACTGGGACCCCAACACCTTTGAAGGTAGGGAGCATCTGTCCACTTATCACTGGGCTCTAATTGTGGGTATCTTAGTGGCCGCTAGGCGACTTACAAATTTTGCCAAGTTAAGAGAGATTATTCAAGGGCCTGATGAATCTCCCTCTATGTTTTTAGAGAGAATTATGGAGGCATATAGGAGATATACTCTTTCGATCCTCAGGCAGAGGATCAAAAGTCATCTGTCAAGATGGCCTTTATGGGCAAGCTGCCATGGATATTAAAAGAAAGTTACAATGCTTAGATGGATTACAAGATATGACTTTGAGAGATTTAGTCAGAGTAGCCGAGAAGGTATACTATAAGAGAGAAAGTGAGGAAGAGTAGGGAGCAAAGGAAGGATAAAAGAAACAAAAGACAGACTAAGGCATTGACTAAGGTCCTGGTCACAACAACAAATAGGCCAGAAATAAGAAACATGGAGACAGGAAGGGATACCGGGGCCCAGACTAGAGGCCACCCCTGGCCTCAATTTAATGTGCCTACTGTAAAGAAAAAGGACACTGCTTCAAAGAGTGCCATTGAAAGAGACAGCCACTCTAGCCAGCCATTCTGACTCTGGAGGATGACTAAGAATGTTGGGTCTCAGATCCCCTCCGAGAGCTCAGGGTAAATTTTGAAGTGGAGGGGACCCTAGCAAACTTTGAAGTGGATACAGGGGCAATATACTCTGCCCTTATGGCCCCATTGGTCTCTCTATCAAATAAAAAGGTCTCTAATTCAAGGGGCTAATGGCAGAAAATATCGGGTTTGGACAACTAAGAGGACCATGGACCAGGGGAAAGGAAAAATCCATCACTCGTTCTTAGTAATCCCAGAATGCCCGGCCCCATTGATGGGCAGAGATCTGCTCACCAAGCTCCGGGCCAAAATAACTTTTAACCCTGAAGGCCCACAAGTGGAATTTCTAAATCCTTCAATAAAAACTCCTATAGTCACGGCTCTAAATATGTCAGTAGAAAATGTATATCAACTCACTCACCTTGGTTCAAAGAAATTGCATTCATTCCTGAAGGATGAAGAACAGAGTTTTTTACTAACCGACTCAAAGCAAAAGGAAATAACTGAATGGGTAACAAAAGCCTGTCAGGTCTGTCATGGTTAATGCTTACCCTTCCAAGCTTCCTGCAAAAAAGCACCTACGAGGAACCAGACCAGGACAATTCTGGGAAGTGGAATTTACTAAAATTAAGCCAGCAAGGTTTGAAATTAAATATCGCCTAGTCTTTGTAGATATATTTTGAGGATGGATTGAAGCCTTTTCCAGGAAAAAAGAAAAAAAACGAAACAGCGCAAATGGTTGTCAAGAAGATCCTGAAAGATATTTTTACAAGATACCGCCTGCCTAAAGTAATAAGGTCTGATAATGGACTGGCGTTTGTAGCCCAAGTAAGTCAGGGGTTAGGCAAGACCCTGGGGATTAATTAAAAGTTACATTGTGCTTATAGACCACCGAGTTCAGGACAGGTAGAAAGAATGAATAGAACCATTAAAGAGACCATAACGAAATTAAGCTTAGAAACCTGCATAATAGATTGTACTATGCTCCTGCCTTATGCACTATTTCATGGAAGAAACACTCCCTCTGTTTCTTTGTGTAACCTCACCCCCTATGAAATTGTCCATGGTTCCCCTCCTTCAGTAAGGGACCTAACCCCAACTCTAAGACCTAACGATTTCTTCCACACCCCATTGCTTGACTGAATTAAAGCTCTTGAAAGAACTCAGGGATACCTGTGAAAACAGATGGCCAATGCCTATCAACCTGGGGACGAATGGACTCTACATCAATATCAAGTAAGAGACTTCATCTACATAAGTCGACATCAGGTGTCATCCCTGAAACCCCACTGGAAATGACGATACAAGGTGCTACTTATAACGCCTACAGCGGTAAAGGAAGACAGAATCACTTCCTGGATCCATACCTCTCATCTCAAGCCTGCGCCCTGTCCAGACTCTGGCTGGAAACTGGAAAAGATTGGTAAAACTTTCAAATTGTGTATTTACCCTGTGTCTAAGGCTATAGACTCTTCCCTTGACCACCAGTAGTCCTAAACCTATTAAACCCGTTCAGCAGCGATGGCTGATCACAAATCCTACTGGTAAAGAAGTATGATCTATCTCGCATGCAGCCCACTTAGGGACTTGGTGGACATCTATCCACCCAGACATTTGTCAGCTGGCTATAGGTCTTTCCTATTGGGATATACCTGATGAAGAGGATCCCACTAAATTTCCATTAAATCCATTCTGCACCATTGATAATGGAAACAATCATTATGGATGTAGGGACACGCGAGCCAGATGCAGGTTGGCTAGCCTAGATTACTATGTTTGCCCGGTGGACTACCAAAGCCACAAACAGTCACGGTTGTGTGGGGGGAATGCCGACTTCTTCTGTAAGTCTAGGGATGTGATCATACAGGCAGTGCATGATGGAACCCAAACTCCTCATCAAATTCTGTACACAGCATTGGCCCTATTACCAATTAGATCACCCAAACTGTTGGCCCCTAGAGGGGTCTCTAGATCCTCAAATTCTGCATAACCTTTTTAACTTCTGAATGTCCTCAAAAGGGTGAAAGGAGATTTCCCTATGTGGAGGCCTTTTCCCTCCTTCGCTCACATCCTGAACTATGCTTCTCCAATAGGTCCTCACACTCAGCCTTCTGCTCCAGACTCTCTGCTGTCACTCTCACCTCAGCAACATGATTTCTCCCCTCCAATTACTAGATCAAAAACCCAAACCTCCGCCGGATCTCAGACCATTTCCCCCTTTCTGAGGTAGCAGGTACTGAGGTAACCCTCCACCGAATCACTCCTCTCTTCTCCAGTCAGTGCCCACACCGGGTCCCACCAGTTCCTCTTACCAGCTAACCCAAAGCTCAAACCAGCTGAGGAGACCCCTCAGACCCCTATCCAAGATGTAGTGAAAATGGCCTTTAAAGTTTCTTTGTCATTAGTGAAAACAGGTTACTAAGAATTTAAAGTCCCTCACAGGCTTTTAGGGATACTAACTCCTATCTTCTCCTCTGTTCTACCTGTTCTACTGCTCACCTTTTTGTTGCTAGGAAAATCACAAACACCTTTGCCAGTATTCTTTCACATCTCTGCTACCTCATTCTCAGATCCACGGAGCTGCTCACAGCCACGCCTTCCCCATCTCCCCCCTCTGTTCCAGGCCCACAGAAAAACATTAATTGACCTTATACGGAAGTCTTCAGCATGGCTGACTTTAGGACTTTCAGGAAAAGGGTCCCCATGAAAGACTTCAAAGTAGATAAACTTCCTCTTTTCATGTTGCCCTGTTGTACTTGGTCACTGGCTAAAAATATCAGCACTCCTAAGTTAGACACCCCCTTACTAGTTTTTCACAAAATATGTGAACAAGGCCTTTGGCATTGATCTGGGGCTTCACAGAGATGGCTACATTTCAAAGATAAAGAAGTTACCAACTGGGCTCCATGGTAACAGCTGGAAGGGGGAAAAATAAAGGAAAAAAAAAGCTCTCCTTCACCCAGGTGTCCTTGAAAAGTTAACTTGCCCAGAACAGAGGAATAAAACAGAAAAAAATCTGCTTTTTGTGAACTTCTGCAGGCTGTGAACTTCTGCGCCCCTTCCCTTATATGTTGGGTACAAAATTCTGAAACTACCTAAACGTGAGTTTCAGGGAATTAATTGATTATAACAGAAGTAATGCCCTCTGAATCCGGTTGCTAATAAAATGGAAAGTTTCCCTGTTTTTGGTAGTATCTTAGGTGCTGTGCCTTGTCCGTCTCTACAACAGTATAATTCTATAGACTTAAACATTGTTTATGTTTTCATGAAATTGTCAAGACGATGTGATTAAATGTGTAAAGGTGCAGATGTTTCCCAGAGTGCTTTATCATAATGCAGGTTCATTTGAAGTTCAAATAGGGGGGCATAAAACCCGGTTCCACTGAGAACATATATCCATCACTTTAGCCATCCTATTAGGAATAGCAGTTGCTGCAGGCGTGAGCACAAGAACCACTGCCTTGGTCCATGAGATACAACAAATGACACAATTAGAAGCAGCAATAGACCAAAACTTAAAGATATTAGAATCCTCCATCTTGGCTTTGCAGGAATCTTTAACCTCTCTCTCTGAAGTTATTTTACAGAAAAGGCGAGGGTTGAACCTCCTCTTCATGAAAGAAGGGGGCCTTTGTTCTGCATTGATGGAGAATGTTGTGTTTTTGCCGACCATACTGGAGTTGTAAAAAAATCTAGGAGTAAATTAAAAAGATGCCTTGAAGAGTGTCAATGAGAGAGAGAGGCCCAAAAAGTGTGGTTTGAGTCTTGGTTCACACAGTCCCCCTGGTTAACTACGCATTTATCAACCCTGGACAGTTCAATAATTATCCTCATATTATTGCTAACTATAAAACCCTGTTTGCTCAACCGTGTAATTTCTTTTTTCCAAGCTCAAATTGGATGAGTTAAACTTATGGTAATACCCCACTAGCAAACATAGAATGTGACACCCCGCAATGATCACTTTTATGATTAAAAGTAGCCAGAAGAAGAAGTGGGGAATGAAAGGTTAATTAAATAGGCACTTTTCACTTCCTTTTTTCCTGTATGCTTAACAAAACACTGTTGAAATCTTGAGAAATGTTTGCTAATCTTGTTCCCAGAATGTGCTGTCCCCAACTGACTAACTGCAGAATGTGCTCCCTCACTGGGTTGCATGCAAACTGACCACTCGCCCTGACCTATCAATAAAGTTCCCTCCCTGCCGTCACCAAGGAAAGTGTATAAGCTCTGCTTAAGCTGTTCTAAGGGCTCTCTACTCTATTCAAGTGAGCTCTGAGCATCAGCATGCTGGACCCCCAATAAACACTGCGCTGTTGCATGAGATAGTCTCTTGGTGGTCTCTTCTTTCAACCTCATCCGACCTTTACTTGGATAATTAAATGTAGAAGAGAACATCCATTCAAAAAGGGATAGTCGGTAGGATTAGGAATATAGTTGGTATGTTTAGGAAGAAGACTGTGTATAGGATTTGGAACAAAAGTTCCTTAGCAATAGGGTTTCGGTTAGAGAGTGAATGTAAATGTCAGCACATGTGAAGAGTCAGTCACAATGATGAACTGGAGAAAATATGTAGGAAATCAGATATCAATACACACATTATGAAATCAGGCAAAGTATAAAGTGAATGATAGGATTAGACATTAACAACAAGGTTGAGTTTCAATGTATAATCTTAGGAAGAAACAAATATGTAGTCAGCAATATGATTGACATTTGAGAGCATTAGGCAACCTGGACATGGATGTTTTTAGTAATCCAGGATCACTTTCCATTTAGGATTTGCTACAATCATAAGTTTGACCTTTGCATTTTGTGATCAGAATATTACAGTGATAAAATGTATATGTAGATCAGGTGACATGAGTATTTTTTCTAACATTTCTGGGAGCAATATTTTGAAGACGTATAAATTAGTGTTGGGGGTACACAGAGTTGTACCCTGTGTCTATGAATATAGAAGTAATGCATGAATTGACAATACTGTGAATAAATAATATAACTGTTTCCACTTTAAATCATGGATTGAATTGATATCTGAAAATATATAAGAAATCTTATATTGATATACAATCATTCATTCCAACGAGTTATGCATCTAATGGTAATATTAGGGTTATGTTTTATCATGAAAGGTGTGTGAGTTTAGCTTCAAAAGTAATTATGGAAATGGAAAATTATGTGTTTGGAAAGAAGTCTCATGAAAAGACGAATCAAGAAACATAGAGGAATACATGTGTTCTGAAGCAGGAAGTGATTGTAAGTATAAAAAAAATCGTATAAATTTCCTAACTTGTGGATAAAATATATATCCTATGATGTGCAAAAACTGAAAAAAATAGTAATGTACCAGTGTTGAATGAAAATGAATGTCAAAATACATATCATGTCCCATAGGAATCTACTTGCATTGATGTTAAACTGGGTCAGTTACTGTAGAAACATTAGGATTTGAAAGGACCATTTACTAAAGTTAGTTTTCAGTACTAGGAATCAAATATATATTTCAGGTGGATGAATATATCTGAGCATAATCTTGTGAACATTTTATTATAAATCCACATTCATGACATGAATGAATTTAGGGAGTGTATATAAGACACATATATTTCCTATTTTGAAAAATCAGGAGGGTGTAAAAATATATATATATATATATATATATATATATATATATCACAGATACATTAAAAAGTAGCAATATATAAATATATATGGGTATCAAAATTTATCTTGAAATATATATCATCCACAGATTAAAAAGTATTCATTTTAGTGAACATGGATTTATGTATAATGTTGTTCAACTAGGAACCTCACCCATAGGTGGAATTTTAAGATCCAAAAGCGTTTAGGAGGAGTGATCTCTTCTCACAATTTGTATCTGCAAAGTTAGCCACCTCACAAAAATGTACGTGTGATACCAGGTAGGATTCTATATGTGCATATAAAAATACATGTGCTGAATAGGCTCCAGAGAAATGGAGACAGAAATTCAGAAATAAGTTAACATTAAAAAGAATGGAGAACTATTTCAATTAACAATTGACTATATTTTTAACACCTACCATTTATCATGCAAATAACAAGTCCAACTATACACCATGCTTCCTCTGAACTGCTTGTGTTTCTATAATGTTTCGGTTACTTTCCTCCATTATATTAGTATTAGTAATCAGAGTCTAGTAGGGTGTGAGTTAGTGTCAGGGAATCAGTATATTGAATGGAAAATAGAAAAATGAATCCAATGTGTATGCAAATATGTGGTACACAAAAATCTTCCCACTCTCATCAAGAACAACACCTAGATATCACCTACGCCCCAAGTAAGACACAATTAGAGGAGAAGAGTTAGAAAATCCATGACTACATATCTGGAATGGAATACGATCAGGAGTTCACAACCTTGGAAGTGGTAGAGGAGTTTTCAAAAGTAAGGGACAGGGTAAACACTCGACAAACATGGACCTCTGCCTGCCTAAAGACTTCTTGAGAAACTGTCTCTGAGGTTGGGCACTTAAAACATATGTTGTTGTCAGGAGCTTTAGCTTCCTTTCTAGGGAGACCATCAAAGCTGGGTCTTCATCTCTGTGACCTTGAGGATATGGTTTCTTATTTTCCAATGAACATGAGGCAGCAGTGCTGAGTTCTGTCTTTGTAGGTAAACTGTGGCCACGGGGGGCTAAGTGTATCCACATGTTGGCTGTGTATCCATTTGGTCATCCTCCACATTTCGTTGTGATTCTTGGTGCTGCACTGGGAATTTAATATTTGCTTCATGGAATACAAGGAGCTCAACTGGAACACAGTGCTGGAGGGAGTTCTGTCATGTGTGGTGGGTCAGGGTCAGCAGGAGAATGCACCAACCAGGTTTCTATCCCACACAGTTTGCCCCCTTGACCATAATAACCTGATTGTTAAGATTTCCCTTAAACCTCTACTTATAAAAAGATGCCTTTACATATAAGGGTCTGCTGGATGCACCATGTCAGCCACAAGCCATTTGGAAGTCAAAGGCAGATCCACAAGGCCCCACGACAGAAGTTTTATCACAAAACTGCACATCTCTGCTGTAGGTCCACTAATCAGCAGGCTTGAACTTACTGGCATCTCTGTTCTACACCATTTTCATGAAACCCAGTCAATCAAGGAACTGTCTGATACACTCATCGTCAGCAACAGTATATCCAAAGGTTCTCCTGTGCAACCTGGTCAAGGGAATTTTAAGAATTTCATGGTATTTATCTAGCCATTATTCAAGCATGAGGTTGGAGGCACTGTGGGTTTCAATTTTTTCAGGAAACATTAAATGGTGAGGAAGCTCATTTCAATGAAACCTCTGGAAAACTCTCACAGGCAAGTCTTCCCAAGGAGTGGCCAAAAGGTCACCGAAATCCAGGACTATTGAGGTCTACAATGTGAGGTCCATGTGTGTTTTGACGCTCAAGTATGCCTGCCATGTGTTTTAGAAAAAATTATGTGATATCCAGGCTGTGATTCTCAGTGCTCTGTGGAAAGCCACCCTGGACCTAGATCTCAGTTTATAAGGGCGACTCTCATGTGTGGCCTGCGAAAATCCCAACACAATTCATGGCAATACTTCTCTGAGTTCAGTTCCAGAACTCAGTCTCTAAGTCCCCTTGAACTCACACCAGAGTTCAAGACCAGTTGGACCCATTCATTTCTTCCAACCGCCACACAAATGACCAAAATTAAAACCTAAACACTCCCACAAGGCCCTCATGTTCTCCATATAGACACTCATCATAACCTCTGGCTGAATTTTTCCATGAGGGGCGCAGCCCAAGACAGTGACCAAAATGAGCACCTTTGGCCCTCATTTGCCTAAAGTCAGGGTGGCCTGGACACCATTCCTGTGAACCAGGAGTGATTAAATAGACCTGCCGTTAATACTGCTCTGCTTCTCCATTTTGAGGCCTAATGAATGTCAGGTATAGATTCTTTATGTGGTTTGGAGTCATGAGAAAACCCAAGCACTTCTGCATGGCTTTGAAGAACTGATTTGACCCAAAGGATCCCTATTCTCACTTGATGGAGTCAGGAACATCACAGAAGAAGGCTAGAGACTTCATCCACAATGACTGATCTTTTTGCCATTTTGGTTTTGGATGCACACATGGGATCTTTCTTTAGATCCATCAGGTGCTGAGAATCTAAGCTGGAGCCTCACACAGGGCCAAGTGGCTGATTCAGACACCTCCCTTTCCAAAGCAGTTATGCCAAGAGCCACAGGTGATCCTCATTCATTTCCATTTGATAACTGTTTTTTTCAGTCTTCACAAAGGGGTGGCCAGAGGCAAATACCTTCCTGACATTCAGGGCAACAGAACAAAATGTAAGCAAAAGGCCCAAAGCAGGGTATCTCCACTGAGAGTTTCCTGGCCACACTGATATCTGAGTTTTTTGAGATGCTCGCCATGCCAATTCCTTCAGCTATTCAGTACATGGTCATGTCACAGTGATTGGAGGTGGTACATATCATGGATAAAAAACAATGAGCATATTCTGGCTAGTGGCCAGAATTCTGGAAGAAAACAGGAACTTAGGAAGGTTGGAGGTGTTTCCCATTGGTAAGGCAAGCCGCAGTCCTTTCATAAATTGGACAGGTTGATTGCTGGGAGGCATTCTACTACACAGGACATATTCATTGATGCATTCTCTTTTCTAATGTCTACAACCACGGACACAGTGGCATACACAGAAATAGAAACACTCACCATGTCAAATGACTTATTAGAAACAGTCCATTCCAAAAGAAATAAATCACGTTTTTTCTACCTATTCTCAGAACATGAGACAAAACCACAAACTGACATCCACACACCCAGGCACCTCCTTCCCCCAAGTAGGTCTGTGACTCTTCTGAGTGTCCTCTGACTGATAGGCCATACGATGTTCCTCTGAAATGGCCTTTCCTGTCTCAGATCTGGTGTCATTCACCAACTCTGTGAAGTTGTCAGGAGGCAGTGGTGAGCCAGTTCCAGTCTTGTCAGGAAAGGCCCCTCTTCAGAGCTTTCTTGGAATTTGGCCACCTTCACATGAAGAGGTACCTAGAAAGACTGATTCTATCCTTGGTAAATCCAAACAAGTGAGACCACTGGGACTTGGACGGGTAATGGCTTTGGGTGCCTGGCTTCCTGGATCCCAAATTCAGAGAATTCCATCACCAAGGAAGTAGGTGAGGTCACTTCCTTCAGGAACTGAATGAGGTCACTGACTTGGCCACCAATATGTCCTAACAGTTGCTTCCTAGGTTCTCATAAGATGGAGGCTTCCCCTACTTCTTGTGACACATTCACAAATTAGAATGGTATAGAAACCATAGGCACCTGGGAACAGCTCTCCACAAAGGCCTGGTTTGATCCGACTTCTCTACATTAAGAAGAGAGAGGCTGATTCAGAAACATCCCTTCATCCTGACTAGGTTGTTTGCCATGGAAGATGACTTTTCCTCTCTCAGGTCCTAAATAGCTGCCTAAATCTTCTCCATCGATCATTTCTGCATGGACTTTTGAGGTTCTCAGCAGGTGGAAGATCCCCTACCTTCCTGTATTGTAAGACCAACTCGGTCCCTGCTCTTCTGTAAAGTTAGATTGACGGAACATTGTATGGTTAGGGTTAATAGCATGTTCGATTTTGGTTAGGAATCATTCTGATGGATGAATAATGGTTTGGGAACCTCTGATACTTATAAGAATATAGACGTGAAATATAAGTACGAAAAAAGAAATCTAGGTAAGATTTGAAGCCCAGAAGGGCATTTGGCGATTGATTGGCATACTAAGCTTGAATTATATTCTGCACCGAGGTCTCAGATAAATTCATTTACAATGCCATAGGTTGCTGTACCTCAGATGACTGAATTTAGAAGAGATCATCCAGTCCAAAAGGGATAGTCCATAGGATTAGGAAGATTGTCTGTAGGATTAGGAAGAAGAGTGAGTCTAGGAGTTGGACCAAAAGTTCTTTAGCAATAGGGTTTCAGTTAGAGAGTGAATGTAAATGTCAGCACATGTGAAGAGTCAGTCACAATGATGAACTGGGGAAAATATGTAGGAAAGAGAGTAAATATGTATCAATAGAGACATTAGGAAATCAGGCAACGTATAAAGTGAGTGATAGGATTAGATATTTTCAACAGGGTTGAGGTTGAATATATAATCTTAGGAAGAAACAATTATTTAGTCACCAATAAGATTGACATTTGAGCGCATTAGGGAACCTAGACATGGAGGTTTTTAGTAATCCATGCTCACTTTAAATTTAGGCTTCAGTACAATCATAAGTGTGACCTTTGCATTTTGTGTCAAGAATATTACTGTGGTAAAATATATATGTAGATCAGATGACATGAGTATTTCTTCCACCAATATGAGGAGCAATATTTTGAAAACTTATAAATTAGTATTGCGGATAAAATAGGCGTACCCTGTGTTGATGAATAAGAGATGATGCATGAATAGACCATATTGTGAATAAATTATATAACTGGTTCCAACCTTAAAAATGCATTGAAATTATATTTGAAAATATATAGTAAATCTTATTTTGATATATATATATATACATTCATTCCAACCAGTTATACATCTAATGGTAATATTAGGGTTACGGTTTATCATGAAGAGTGTGTGAGTTTTGCTTCAAAAATGAGTATAGAATCGAAAATAATGTTTTTAGAAAGAAGTCTAGTGAAAAGACCACTAAAGAATCATAGAGGAATACATGTTTTCTGAAAGAGGAAGTGATTGAAAGTGAACCACATGCCTATAAATTTGTGAATTTGTGGATGAAAGGATATATCCTATGATGTCCATAAACTGAAGAAATAGTAATGTACCAGTGTGGAATAAAAATGAACTTAAAAATACATATCATGTCCCATAGGAGTCTAACTGCATTGATGTTAAACTTGGTCAGTTACTATAGAAATATAAGGATATATAAGGACCATTCACTGAAGTTAGTTTTCAGTACTAGGAAACAAATATGTATGTCAGGTGGTTGAATATTTCTGAGAATAATCTGTTGAGAGCCACAGCCAAAGGAGCCCCAGCAAACTTGCAGCTGCCAGCAAACTTCCATCTGCCGGCTGATGATTGGCTCACAGCGGCCCCAGCATCATCTAGCTGATTTGCTTCTCTGTGGTGATGCTCATTGAGATGCTCAATGAGCGGTTTCCCCGACCTTTCAGACTGCCAGCGGATGATTGGCTCACAGCGGCCCCAGCAACATCTCGCTGATTGGCTCCTCTGTGGTGATGCACATTGGGCTCGTTCCCTTCCCTTTCAGACCATGGAACTGCTCATTGGGGGACTTTTTGGCTTCGCCCACATGACCCAGCCAATCGGCCTCAAGAGGAGGAGACTTGTGTTTGAGGGAGAGGCTTGTGGGAAGCCTGTGGTGGCAGTTGGGCTCTGACGGCTTTTCCTGAGGAGCTGTTTTGTTTGGTGTCATCTTGTTGGGTTGTATTATAGTAGAAATACGGGATCAGAAATTAGTAAAAAAAAAAAAAAACTGAAAGAGTGTTCAGTAAATTGTTAGAGGAAGGAGGCATCTCAGTAAAATCAAGAAAAGTCAGGGCATACGTTGATACAATACAAAAATGTAGCCCATGGCTTTTTCAGGAGGAGTTGTTAAATATATCACAATGGAACCATCATGGTGAAGATTTAAAAAGAATAGAAAAGAAAAGCCCAGGGACTATGCCAGTTGGCACATTGCTATTGTGGACGTTTGTACCTTGTTTGCTTAGTGGAAAGTCTTCAGTTCAGACAATGGTAGAGGAAGGAGTAGACATATTGATTCAAGTAAAACAGAAGGTCTCTCAAGTTAGTCAGATAGAGGAAAAAATTCAAGTAAAAGAAAAGGTCTCTCGAACTAGTCAGACAGAGGAAAAAAATCAAGTAAAAGAGAAGGCCTTTCAAGCCAGTCAGACAGAGGAAGAAAGTGTAAAACAGAAAAAGCCATCAGGGGGAAAGTTACAACAGGAGACTACTACTAACACCTTTCTATCACCAGAGGGTGTAAGTGTCCAACCAACAGCACAACCTCTACAGGAGACTGCTACTAACACCTTTCTATCACCAGAGGAAGTAAGTGTCCAACTAACAAGGCCACCTCCATATGCTGGGAGGCCCCCAACCCCCACAGTTGATAGTTGGAATCCTGAGACAAGATCTCAAATATTAACATGCCCAGTATTTGAGGCAGGAGGGCAGTGAGATTACCATGCTTTAAATTTCAAAACAGTGAAGCAGCTAATAGAGGCTGTAACAACCTATGGTCCTCAAGCACCCTTCACTGTAAGCATTATCAAATCCATTAACAACATGAACATGAAGCCAGCAGATTGGGCTAATATGTGTAAAGCTGTGCTAAATGGAGGAAATACCTGTTATGGAAGATTGCCAATGAGGCATTTTGCAAGGAGATGGCTAGGCAAAATGCAGCAGCTAGTTATCCTCAGAGAAATCTAGATATATTGTTAGGAAAGGGACCTTAAGAGGATCAGCAGCAGCAATGTGCATATGATCCTGGTGTATATGCACAGATTGCTATAGATGCAATTAAGGCATGGAAGACTTTTCAAGGAAATGGAGGTTTACAAGGTCAGTTATCTAAGGTAATACAAGGAGCTAATGAACCTTATGCTGAATTTGTAGATAGGCTTATTCAAACAGCTACCAGAGTTTTTGGAAATACACAACAAGCAATGCCATTACTAAAACAACTGGCTTATGAGCAAGCGAATCGTTGGTGCAAAGATATCATTAGACCATGGAAACATGAAGATTTAAACACATATATTAAATTATGTAGAGACATTAAAGAACAAGAGAAAGTCGTGGAAGCTGCAGTAAAACAGGCTTTAGATGCCAGAGACATTAATGAACAAGGGCAAATTGTGGCAGCTGCAGTAAAACAGGCTTTAGATGCCAGGCCAAGAACATGCTACAATTGTGAAAAAACAGGACATTTTAAAAGGAATTGTCCCATAGGAGGAGGGTTTAACAAAACTAGGTATCAAAGGAGTAGAATACCAGGTATTTGTCCACGATGCCGTAGAGGGAGACTTTGGGCTAATGAATGCTGTTCTCAAACCACCATAGAGGGTACACCATTATCAAAAAACGAACAAGGACCAGGTGTTTATCCACAATATCGTGGACAAAAACATGGAGCTCCATTGCCAAAAAATGGACAATGGGGCTCAATTCTCCGGGGCCCCAAACCACAAATATACGCAGCACTGGAGAAACCCAGCAACCCCATCAGGGTAGTGCCCAGGACACATTGTCCATCAGATCCCTCATCAGACAAACCAAAGGGAGCGCAGGGTTAGACATCTGTGCCACTGCCAGAGCAGTACTAACTGCAGAGATGGGAGTTCAATTCATTTCCACAGGGGTAAAAGGACCTCTTCCCAAAGGAACAGTAGGCTTATTATTGGGACGCAGATCTTCTACTCTAAAAGGACTTATGATAAGTCCTGGGGTAATTGATCTCGACTATGAAGGTGAAATAAAAATTATAGCCAGTTCTCCAAAGGGTATATCAGTAATTTCACCAGGAGATAGAATAGCACAGTTACTAATAATACCCAGCCTACGTGAAAAATTTTCCAGTCGTACTGTAGAAAGAGGCTCCAAGTGATTAGGCTCCACAGGTGTAGATTGGGCTATGCTTTCTTTAAATTTAGATTCTGGCCCCATGCTAAAACTAAATATTCAAGGGCATGAATTTAATTGGCTACTGGATACAGACGCAGACCTTAGCATCATCTCTCGTTAAGAATGGCCAAAACATTGGCCATTACAACAAGCCACTCAAACGCTTCGAGGCCTAGGAGTAGCGTATAATCCCCATAGAAGTGCAATGGTATTAGATTGGAAGGATCCTGAAAGATGTGAAGGAACTCTACAGCCATATGTATTGGGTCATCTTCCCGTAAATTTATGGGGACGAGATAGTCTCCTGGACTCATTGATATTTTTTTTCGGATTCGGTATTGCCAGTCAATCGGGTTTTGCCGGCTCCTCAGGCCTGGTCTCAGTGTTGGACGTCCATTGCCTGTCTTCATTGCCTTGTCTTGTCTGTGTCATGTTTCATTGCTTTAACTGTTTGTGTATCTTTCATTATGGGACAGAGCACTTCAATGCCTCTGTCCCTGATACTTGATCACTGGACCAAAGTCCGCTTAAGGGCTCAGAATCTTTGTTTTTTAGTAAAGCGCCAGATGTGGCAGACTCTCTGTGCTTCAGAATGGCCCACCTTTGGATTTGGATTACCCCTAGAAGGATCTTTCTACTTCCCACTAATTTAATAAAGTCAGAGATATTGTCTTTCAGCCAGTGCTACATAGCCATCTGGATCAACAGCCATATATCTTAACTCGGCGGGAACTCTGCATATCTCCTCCTCCATGGGTGAAGCCTTTCCTTGTCACTGCCCCCACTCTGACTCCTTCCCCCAGGAACTCTCAAATCCTCTGATCCTCCTCCTCCTACACCCTCTGTTCTCCCTGAGTCACCAGATTTCACTCTACTGGAGTCTCCTTTCCCTCCTTATCCCCTGCCCTTGTCCCCCCAAATCCAACACCCTCTAAGTGATTCCCCTGCTGCTGACTCAGCCTCTCCTCCATTGGAGGAAGCTATGCCGGCCCAGCGCCCTCCAGATAATTCCTTTGCGGCACCCACAGCACCTCTTCCCTTGGAGGAAGCTGTACCATCTAAAGGAACTCGCTGGCGGTGAATGATTTAAAACCCTGGAACTCTTGGGATGCTGCCCCTCTATTCCTATGTGCCAATGATTGACGATGGCCACGGGGAAAAAATGCAAGCCTACCAGTATTAGCCTTTCTCCTCGTCAGACCTATATAACTTAAAAAAATTATAATCCCCCTTTTTCTGAGGACCCTACCAGGCTCTCAGGTCTGGTTGAGTCATTGATGTTTTCACACCAGCCTACTTCGGATGACTGCCAAAAACTCCTAGGGATTCTCTTCATGACAGAGGAACAACAGTGAATCCTCCAGGAAGCTAGAAAAAAAATCCCTCAAACAAGATCTGCGTCCGACACAACTTCCCAACATAATCAAAGGCGGCTTTCCCTTGAACCCACCCAACTGAGACCCCAAAATCTTTGAAGGTAGGGAGCATTTGTCCCCTTATCACCGGGCTCTAATAGTGTGTCTCCAAGCAGCCGCTAGCGACAAAGTAATTTGGCCAAGGTAAGAGAGATTATTCAAGGGCCTGATGATTCTCCCACTATGTTTCTAGAGAGAATTATGGAGGCATATTGGAGATATACTCCTTTTGATCCTCAGGCAGAGAATCAAAGGCATCTGTCACGATGGCCTTTATTGGGCAAACTGGCTTGGATATTAAAACAAAGTTACAAAGCTAGATTGATTACAAGATATGACTTTCAGAGATTTAGTCAGAGAAGCCAAGAACGTATACTATAAGAGAGAAACTGAGGAAGAGAAGGGAGCAAGGGGAGGATAAAAGAAACAAAAGGCAGACTAAGGCGTTGACTAAGGTCCTGGTCACAAAAACAAATAGGCCAGAAATTAAGAAACAGGTAGACAAGAAGGGATAACATTGGCCCATGCCAGAGGCCACCCTGGCCTCAGATCAATGTGCCTACTCTAAAGAAAAAAGGACACTGGGCCAAAATTGCCCTAAAAAGCGACAGCCACACCAGCCAGCCATTCTGACTCTGGAGGATGACTAAGAAAGTCGGGGCTCAGAGTCCCTCCCCAAGCTCAAGGTAACTTTTGAATTGTTTCAAAAGTGATTATGGAAATCGAAAATAATGTGTTTGGAAAGAAGTCTCATGAAAAGATCAGTCAAGAAACATGGATGAATACATGTGTTCTGAATCACGAAGTGAATGAAAGTCAGACAAATGCATATAAATTTGCTAACTTGTGGATGAAATATATATCCTATGATGTGCATAAAGTGAATAAATAGTAATGTAGAAGTGTTGAATAAAATTGAACATCAAAGTACACATCATGTCCCATAGTAATCTACTTGAATCGATGTTAAACAGGGTCAGTTACTGTAGAAATGTTAGGATATGTTTGCACCATTCAAAGAAGTTAGTTTTCAGTACTAGGAAACAAATATGTATTTCAGGTGGATGAATATTACTGAGAATATTCTTGTGAAAAGTTGATTAAAAATCCAAATACATCAATATGAATGAATTTAGGGAGTGCATAATAAGACACATGTTATATATATATATATATATATTAAAAATAGCAATATATATGCCAATTGAAATTCATCATGAAATATATATCATCATCATATCCAAAAATATTCATTTTAATGAATATGGATTTTTATATAAGTTTGTTCAAATAGGAAGCTCACCCATGGGTTGAATTTTCAGTTCCAACATTGTTTAGGAGGAGTGATCACTTCTCACAATTTGTATGTGCCATGTCAGCCACCTCACGAGAATGTACGTGTGACACCAGGTAGGATTCTATATGTGCATATTAAAACACTTGTGCTGAATAGGCTACTGAGAAAGGAAAACAGTAATTCATATATTTGTTAACTTTAAAAACACATGTAGAACTATTTCAATTAAAAATTGACTAGATTTATAACTCCTACCCTATATATTTCAAAAGTCATGTCCAACTATACACCATGCCTCCTCTGAAATGCTTGTATTTCTATTCTGTTTGGGTTATGTTTCTCCATTATATTAGGATTAGTAGTCAGAGTCTAGTAGGGAATGGGTTAGTGTCAGGGATTTAGTATTTCAAATATATGCTGCACAAAAATCTTCCCACTCTCATTCAGAACAATGCCTAGACATTACCCTCGTCCCAAGTAAGACACAATTAGAGGAGAAGAGTTAAAAATTCTGTGAATACATATCTGGAAATGAATATTCTCATGAGTTCACAACCTTGGAGGTCGTAGAGGAGTTTCCAAAAGTATGGCACAGGGTAAGCACTCCACAAACATGGAGCTCTGCTGCCCTAAAGACTTCTTGAGAAACTGCCTCTGAGGTTGGGCACTTGAAATATATGTTTTCGTAAGGAGCTTTCTTTGTACTGAGACCATCAAAGCTGGGTGTGCATCTATGCGACCTGGAGGACATGGTTTCATATTTTCCAATGAACATGAGGCAGCAGTGCTGAATTCTCTCTATGTAGGTAAACTGTGTCCACTGGGGCCTAAGTGTCTCTGCGTGTGGACTGTGAAGCCATTCGGTCATCCTCTACTTTTCCTGGTGTTTCTTGCTGCTGCACTGGGAGTTTGGTATTTGCTTATGAAGTAAAAAAAGATCACCTGGGACACAGTGCTTGAGGGAGTTCTGTCACGTATGGTGGGTCAGGGTCTGCAAGAGAATATACCAACAATGCTTCTATTCCACAAAGCTTTTCCCCTTGACCATAGCAACATAATTCTCAACATTTCCCTGAAACCTCTCTATATAACAAGATGCCGTTACATATAAGGGTCTGGTGGTTGTACCATGTCAGTCACAAGGCATTTCGGAGCCAATGGAAGATCAACATGGCCCCACCACAGATGTTTCATCACACACCCCCCCTCCACTGCTCTAGGCCCACTACTCAGCAGGCTCCAATTTACTGGCATCTCTGTTCTACACCATTTTGATGAAACCTAGTCAATCAAGGCGCTGTCTGGTATACTCATGATCAGCAACCGGTTTTCCAAATTTTCTACAGTGCCACCTGGTCATGGAAATTTCAATAATTTTATTGAATTTATCTAGCCATTTTTCACGGATGAAGTTGGAGGCACTGTGGATTTCAATTCGTACAGGAACCATTAAATGATGAGAAACCTCATTTCAATGAAAGCTCTGTAGAACTGTTACAGACAAGGCTTCCCAGGGAGTGGCCAAAATGTCACATAAAATCAGACCCATTGAGGTCTACAATGTGAGGTCCATGTGTGTTTTGACTGTCACCCGTGCCTGCCAAGTCTTTCAGAAAAAAAAAATCATGTGATATCCTGGCTGAGATTCCCAGTGCTCTGAGGAAAGCCACCCTGGGCCTAGATCTCAGTTTCCAAGGGAGACTCTCATGCGTGCCCTCCTAGAATCCCAACACAATTCATGGCACAAGTTCTCTGAGATCAGATCCAGAATGCAATCTCTAAGTGTAATCACACCAGAGTTCAAGCCCATGTGGACCCAGGCATCTCCTTTAACTGCCACACAATGACCACAATTAAAACCAAAACACTCCCACATGGCCCTCATCTGTTTCCATATAGATACTCATCATAACCTCTGGCTGGAGGTTTCCATGAGGGGCGCAGTCCAAGACAGTGTCCAAAATAAGCTCCCTTGCCCCTCATTTGCCTAAAGTCAGGGTGGCCTGGACATACTTCCTGTGAACCAGGAGTGATCAAATAGGCATGCCGTTAATACTGCAGCGCTTCTTCAATTTGAGGCCTACTGAGTTAGAGGTATAGATTGTTTATGTGAATTAGAGTCATGAGAAAACCCAAGCACCTCTGCAGGGCTTTGAAGAACTCAATTGACACAAAGGATCCCTATTCTCACTTGATAGAGGTCAGGAACCTCACAGAGGAAAGCGAGACTTTATCCACAATGACTGGTCTATTTGCCATTTTGGTTTTAGATGCACACATGGGATCTTTCTTTAGATCCATCTGGTGCTGAGAATCTAAGCCACAAACTCACACAGGGCCAAGATGCTAATTCAGACACATCCCTTTCCAAAGCAATTAAGCAAAGAGCCACAGGTGATGCCCATTCATTTCCATTTGAAAACTGTTTACTTCAGGCTTCACAAAGGGGTGGCCAGAGCAAGAACTTCCTGACATTCAGTTCAACAGAACAATATATAAGCAAAATGCCCAAAGCAGGGTTTTTCCACTGAGAATTTCCTGGTCACACTGATATCTGAGTTTTTTGAGATGCTCGCCATTCCCTTCAGTTATCCAGTACATGACCATGTCACAGAGCTTGGAGGTGGTACATATGTTAGACACAAAACCATGAGCCTATCCTGGAGAGTGAACAGAATTCATGAAGAAACCTGGAAATTAGGAATGTAGTAGGTTATGCCCATCTTTAAGTAAAGCTGCAATCCATTCATAAATTGGGCAGGATGAAATGGGAAGCTTTCTACTAGACAGGACACATCCATTGATGCACTCTCTTTTCTAATGTCTACAACCACGAACACCATGGGATACACAGACATAGAAACACTCGCCTTTTCAAACGACTTACGAGAAACTGTTCACTCCAAACCATACAAACCACCTTTCCTTCCTATTCTCACAACATGAGACAAAATCACAAACTCACAACCACACCCACAAAGGCACCTCCTTACCCTAAGTAGGTCTGTGACTTTATGGAGTGTCCTCTGACTGGTGGGCCACACAATGTTCCCCCGAAATGTCCTGTCCTGTCTCAAATATGGTCTCCTTGGCCAACTCTATGAAGTTGTCAGGAGCCAGCGGTGGGCCACTACCTGCTTTTTCAGGAAACGCCCCTCTTCAGAGCTGTCCTGGCTTTTGGCCATTCTAACATCAGTAGGTACAAAGAAAGACTGACTCTGTCCTTGGTAATTCCAAACAAGTGAACCCACTGGGACTGGTACTGGGACTGGCTCTGTGTGCCTGGCTTCCAGGATCCCAAGTTCAGAGAGTTCCATCACCAAGGGAGTAAGGTGAGGTCACTTCCTTCAGGAACTCAATTAGGTCACTGCCTTGGCAACCACTTTATCCTAACAGTTGCTTCCAAGTGTCTCATTAAATGGAGGCTTCCCCTACTTCCTGTGAAACATTCACAAGTTAGAATGGTATATCAACCATAGGAACCCGGTAATAGCTCTCCACACAGGCCTGGTTTGGTCCATCTCCTCTACATTGAGAAGAGAGGTTCTGATTCAGACACATCCCGTCATCCTGACCAGGTATTTTGCCATGGAAGATTACTTTTGCTTTCTCAGGTCCTCCATAGCTGACTACATATTCTCCAGGGATCATTTCTGCATTGAACTTGTGGTTCTAAACAGGTGAAAGATCCCCTACATTCCTGTATTGTAAGACCAACTCTGTCCCTGCTCTTCATTAAATTTACATTGAGGGAACAGTGTATTATTAGGGTTAATAAAATGTTTGATTTGGGTTAGAAATCATTCTGCTGGATGTATAATGGTACTGGGAACCTGGGATATTTTTAAAAATATAGAGGTGAAATATATAAATGAAAAAAGGAAGTCTAGGTAATTTTGAAGCCCAGAGAGGCAATGGGCCCTTCATTGGGATACTTAGCTTTGATTTATGTTGTGCACAGATATCTCAGATAAATCGATATGCAATGGCATAGGACCTTGTACCTTGGATGATTAAAATTCGAAGAGAACATCCAGTCAAAAAGGGATAGTCGGTAGGATTAGATAGATATTCGGTAGGTTAACAAAGAAGAGTAAGCATAGGATTTGGAACAAAAGTTCTCTAGCAATAGGGTTTGGGTTAAAGTGTGAAAGTAAATATCAGCACACTTGAAGGGTCAGTCACAATGATGAACAGGGGAAAATATGTAGGAAAGCAGATATCAATAGAGATATTACAAAATCAACAAGTGGGCCAAGGACCTGAACAGACACTTCTCAGAAGAAGACATACAATCAATTAATAAGTACATGAAAAAATTCTCACCTTCTCTAGCAGTCAGAGAAATGCAAATCAAAACCACCCTAAGATACCATCTCACTCCAGTAAGATTGGCAGCCATTAGGATGTCAAACAATAATAAGTGGTGGCAAGGATGTGGGGAAAAGGGTACACTTGTACATTGCTGGTGGGACTGCAAAATGGTGCGGCCATTATGGAAAGCAGTATGGAGATTCCTGGAAAAGCTGGGAATGGAACCACCATTTGACCCAGCTATCGCCCTCCTTGGACTATTCCCTGAGGACCATAAAAGAGAATGCTATAGGGATACTGCCACATCAATGATCATAGCAGCACAATTCACAATAGCCAGACTGTGGAACCAACCTAGATGCCCTTCAATAGATGAATGGATAAAAAAAATGTGGCATCTATACACAATGGAGTATTATGCAGCACTAAAAAATGACAAAATCATGGAATTTGCAGGGAAATGGATGGCATTAGAGCAGATTATGCTAAGTGAAGCTAGCCAATCCTTAAAAAACAAATGCCAAATGTCTTCTTTGATTTAAGGAGAGCAACTAAGAACTGAACAGAGGGAAAGAGCATGAGGAAAATATTAACATTAAACTGAGAAAAGTGATGGGAGGGAAAGGGAGAGAGAAGTGAAATTGCATGGAAACGGAAGGAAACCCTCATCGTTATACGAAATCACATATACAAGGTTGTGAGGGGAAAGGGGGGGGAAGGGAGAGAACGGAACAATAACAGATGAAGTAGAGAGGGAAAATGAAAGGGGAGGGGAGGGGGGATAGTAGGGGATAGGAAAGTCAGCAGAATACAACAGTCACTAATATGGCATTATGTAAACATTGTGAATGTGTAACTGATGTGATTCTGCAATCTGTATTTGGGGTAAAAATGGAAATGCATAACTCACTTGAATCAAATTTATGAAAGATAAAAAAAATAAAAATTTTAAAAAGTACTAAATTGGCTCATCCTAACATTAAAAAAAGAGATATTACAAAATCAGGCAAAGTATAAAGTGAGTGATATGATTAGATATTTTCAACAGGGTTGATTTTGAATATATAATCTTAGGAAGAAACAAATATGTAGTCACCAATAGGATTGATATTTGAGAGCATTAGGCAACCTGAACATGGAAGTAATCCATGTTCACTTTCCATTTTGGCTTTAGTACAATAATAAGTGTGAACTTTGCATTTTGTGTCCAGAATATTACTGTGATAAAATGTATATGTAGATTAGGTGACATCAGTATTTCTTTCACCATTTCTGTGAGTAATATTTTGAAGACATATACATAAGTATTGGTTGTACAAAAACCTGTACCCTGTGTCTATGAATATAAAGATAATGCATGAATAGACCATACTGTGAATAAATAGTATAGCTGGTTCCACTTTAAATAATGGATTGAATTGATATTCACAAAGGAGTGGTCTGAGGCAAAAACCTTCCTGAAATTCAGGGCAACAGAACAATAGGTAAACAAAACGCACAAAGCAGGGTTTCTCCACTGAGACTTTCCTGGTCACACTGATATCTGAGTTTTCCTAGATGCTCGCCTTTCCCTTCAGCTATCCAGTACATAGCCATATCACATAGCTTGGAGGTAGTACATATCTTGGTCACAAAACAATGAGGCAATTCTGGAGAGTGTCCAGAATTCAGGATGTAAACAGAAACTTTGGAAGATAGCAGGTTTTGCCCTTCAATAAGGAAAGCCGCAGTCCATTAATAAATCGGGCAGGATGAATGTTGCGAAGCTTTCTCCTATACAGGACACATCCATTGATGCATTTTCTTTTCTAATGTCTACAACCACGGACAGAGTGGGATACACAGACATAGAAGCACTCGCCTTGTCAAAGGACTAGAAACAGTCCACACCAATTCAAACAAACAGCCTTTCTTACATCTTCTCAGAACATGAGAAAAAACCATACACACACCTACACCCACAAAGGCACCTCCTTTGTGGAGTGTCCTCTGAATGGTGGGCCATACTATATTCGCCAAAAATGGCCTGTTGTATCTCAAATCTGGTCTCCTTGGCCAACTCTGTGCAGTTGTCAGGAGCCAGCGGTGAACCAATACCTGCTTTCTCAGGAAAGGCCTTTCTTCAGAGCTTTCCTGGCATTTGGCCATCCTCACATCTGTTGGTACTAAGAAAGACTGACTCTGTCCTTGGTAAATTGAAACAAGTGAGACCACAGGGACTGGGACTGCAACTGGCTCTGGGTGCCTCTCTTCCTGGATCCCAAGTTCAGAGAGTTCCATCACCAAGGAAGTGAAGTGAGGTCACTTCCTTCAGGAACTGAATGAGGTCACTGCCTTGGCAACCTCTTTGTCCTAACAGTTACTTCTAAGGGTCCCATGAGATGGAGTCTGTCCCTACTTTCTGTCACACTTTCACAAGTCAGAATGGTATATCAACCATTGGCACCTGGGAAGAGCTCTCCACACAGGCCTGATTTGGTCCATCTTCTCTACATTTAGAAGATAGAGGTTGATTCAGACACATCCATTCATCCTGATCAGGTTGTTTACCATAAAAGATGACTTTTCCTCTCTCAGGTCCTTCATAGCTGCCTACATCTTCTCCAGGGATCATTTCTGCATGGACCTTTGATGTTCTCAGAAGGTGGAAGATCCCCTACATTCCTGTATTGTAAGACTAACTCTGTCCCTCCTCTTTTGTAAAGTTAGATTGAGGGAAGAGTGTATGTTTAGGGTTAATAACATGTTTGATTTGGGTTAGGAATCTCTCTGCTGCATGAATAATGGTATTGGGAACCTGTGATATTTACAGGAATATATAGGTGAAATGTAAGTATGAAAACAGAAATCTAGGTAAGATTCAAAGTCAGAAGGGCATTGGGTCCTTGAGTGGGATTCTTAGGTTTGAATTATGTTCTGCATATATGTCTCCGATAAATTGAAATACAATGGTTTAGGACCTTATACCTTGGATGATTAATTGTCGAAGAGAACATCGAGTCAAAAAGAAATAATCAGTATTATTAGGAAGATAGTCAGTAGGTTTAGAAATAAAAGTGAGTATAGGATTTAGACCAAAATTTCTTTAGCAATAGGGTCTCGGGTAGACATTGAATGTAAATGTCAGCATATGTGAAGTGTCAGACACAATGATGAACTGTGGAATATATGTAGGAAAGCAGATATCAATAGAGATATAAGGAAATCAGGCAAAGTATAAACTGAGTGATAGAATTAGACATTTTCAACAGCCTTGAAGTTGAATATATAATCTTAGAAAGAAACAAATATGTAGTCACCAATAGGATTTACATTTGAGAGCATTAGGCAACCTGGACATGGTTGTTTTTAGTAATTCATGCTCACTTTCCATTTAGGCTTTGATACAATCATGAGTGTGACCTTTGTTTTTTGTGTCCAGAATATTACTGTGATAAAAAAAGAAATATATATATATATATATATATATATATATATATATATATATATATATATATATATATATATATACACACACACACACACATATAGATAGATAAGGTGACATGAATATTTCTTCTACCATTTCTGGGAGCAATGTTTTGAAGAGGTATAAATTAGTATTGGGGGAACAAAGAGGTGTACACTGTGTCTATGAATATAGAGATAATGCATTAATAGACCATACTGTGAATAAATAACATACCTGGTTCCAACTTTAATAATGGATTGAATTGAAATGTGAAAATGTACAGGAAATCTTATATTGATATACACACATTCATTCCAACCACTTATACATCTAATGGTAATATTAATGTTATGGTTTATCTTGAAGAGTGTGTGGGTTTAGCTTCAAAATTGATTATGGAAATCGAAAATAATGTGTTTGGAAAGAAGTCTCATGAAAAGACCAGTCAAGTAACATGGAGGAATACATGTGTTCTGAAGCAGAAAGTGATTAAAAGTGAAACAAATTCCTATAAATTTGTGAACTTGTGAATGAAATATATATCCTATGATGTGCAAAAACTGAAGAAATAGTAATGTACCAGTGTTGAATTAAAATGAACGTCAAAATAGACATCATGTCCCCTAGGAATCTATTTGCATTGATGTTAAACTGGGTCAGTTACTGCAGAAATATTAGGATTTGTAAGCACCATTGATTGAACTTAGTCTTCAGCACTGGGAAACAAATATGTATTTCAGGTAGATGATTATTTCTGAGAATAATCTTGTGAAATGTTGATTATAAATCCACATACATGAACATGAATGAATTTATGGAGTGTATATAAGACACATATATTTCATATTTTATAAAATCTGTAGAGTGTATATATATATATATATATATATATATATATATATATATATATACAAAAAAACCCACAAAAATTCATTAAAAAGTATCAATATATATATGCCAATCGTAATTCATCATGTAATATATATCATCCACAGAAGCAAAAATATTTATTTTACTAAACATGGGTTTATGTATAATATTGTTCTAATAGGAAGCTCACCCATAGTTTGAATTTTCAGTTCCAACAGCGTTTAGGAGCACTGATCTCTTCTTACAATTTTTTCTGCCAAGTCAGCCAACCCATAAAAATATACGTGTGATACCAAGTAGGAATCTATATGTGCATATAAAAAGTACAAGTGCTGAGTAGGCTACAGAGAAAGGGAGACAGGAATTCACATATTTGTTAACTTTAAAAACGCATGGAGAGCTGGGGATGTGGCTCAAGTGGTAGCGTGCTCGCCTGGCATGCGTGCGGCATGGGTTCGATTCTCAGCACCACGTGAAAACAAAGATGTTGTGTCCGCCGATAACTAAAAAATAAATATTATAGAATTCTCTCTCTCCTCTCTCACTCTCTCTTTAAAAAAAAACACATGGAGGACTATTTCAATTAAAAATTGAGTAGATTTATAAAACCGACCCTTTATCATGCAAGAGGGAAGTCCAACTATACACCATGCTTCCTCTGAACTGCTTGTATTTTCATTCTTTTGGGGTATTTTTCTCCATCATATTAGGATTAGTAGTCAGAGTCTAGTAGGGTATGAGTTAGTGTCAGGGATTCAGTATTTCGAATGGAAAATTGGAAAATGGATCAATGTGTATGCAAATGTGTACTACAAAAAAATTTTCCCACTCTCATTCAGAACAATGCCTTGACATTACCTTCACCCCAAGTAAGACACAATTAGAGGAGAAGAGTTAGAAAATCTTTGAATACATATCTGAAATTGAAAATGCTTAGGGTTCACAACTTTGGAGATTGTAGAGGAGTTTCCAAAAGTAAGTGGCAGTGTAAAAACTCTACAAACATGGAGATTTGCCTGCCTAAAGACGTCTGGAGAAACTGCCTCTAGGTTGGGCACTTGAAATATATGTTGCTGTCAGGAGCTTTAGCTTCCTTTCTAGTGAGACCATCAAAGCTGGGTCTTCATCTCTGTGATCTGGAGGACATGGTTTATAATTTTCCAATAAACATGAAGCAGCAGTGCTGAATTCTTGCTTTGTAGGTAATCTGTGGCCACTGGGGGCTAAGTGTCTCCCCATTTGGACTGCGAAGCCATTTCATCATCCTCCACTTTTCATAATGTTTCTTCCTGCTGCACTGGGAGTTTGGTATTTGCTTCACGAAATACAAGGAGTTCAACTGGGACACAGTGCTGCAGCGAGTTCTGTCACGTGTGGTGGGTCAGGGTCTGCAGGAGAATGCACCAACAGGGCTTGTATACCACATAGGATGCCCCCTTGACCATAGCAACCTGATTCTGAACATTGCCCTGAAACCTCTCCATATAACAAGTTGCCTTTACATATAAGGGTCTGCTGGCTGCACCATGTCAGTCACAAGCCATTTGGAAGCCAATGGCAGATCCACATGGCCCCACCTCAGATGTTTTATCACACATTTGCTCACCACTGCTCTAGGCCCACTACTCAGCAGGATCCAAATTACTGAGATCTCTGTTTTACACAATTTTCATCAAAACCAGTCAATCAAGGCACTGTCTGGTACACTCGTGATCAGCAACAGGACATCCAAAGGTTCTTCATTGCCACCTGGTCATTGGAATTTCAAAAATTTCATGGTATTTATCTAGCAAATTTTCAATTATGAAGTTGGAAGCACTATGGCTTTCAAATCATTCAGGAATCATTCAATGGTGAGGAAGCTCATTTCAATGAAAACTTTGGAGAACTCTCACAGGCAAGGCTTCCCAAAGAGTGGCCTAAAGGTCACATGAATCCAGGCCCATCGAGGTCTACAATTGACGTCCATGTGTGTTTTGACTAGCAAATATGGCTTCCAAGTCTTTCAGAATAAAATAATGTGATATCCTGGCTGAGATTCCCAGTGCTCTGTGGAAAGCCACCCTAGGACTAGATCTCAGTTTCCAATGGAGACTCTCATGTGTGGCCTCCTAAATTCCCAACACAATTCATGGCAATACTTCTTTGATGATTGATCCAGAACTCAGTGTTTAAGGGGAATGACACCAGAGTTCAAGCCCAGGTGGATCCAGTCATCTCTTCCAACTGCCACATGAATGACTACAATTAAAACCAAAACACTCCCACATGGTCCTTACCTTCTTCCATATAGACACTCATCATTACCTCTGGCTAGAGTTTTTCATGTGGGACGCATCCCAAGAGAGTGTCCAAAATAATCTTCCTTGCCCCTCATTTGCCTAAAGTCAGGGTGGCATCGTCACCCTTCCTGTGAACCTGGAGTGATCCAATAGGCCTGCCATGAATACTGCTCTGCTTCTTCAATTTGAGTCCTACTGACTCTCAGGGATAGATTCTTTAAGTGATTTGGAGTCACAAGAAAACACAAGCACCTCTGCAGTTCTTCAAAGAACTCATTTGACTTAAAGGATCCCTATTCTCACTTGACAGAGGTCAGAATCCTAACAGAGGAAGGCAAGAGACTCATCAACAATGACAGATTTTTGGCCATTTTGGTTTTGATTGCACACATGGAATCTATCCTTAGATCCATCATGTGCTGAGAATCTAAGCCACAACCTCATACAGGGCCAAGAGGCTGATTTAGACACATCCTTTTACAAGCAATTAAGCAAAGAACCACAGGTGATGCCCATTCATTTCCATTTGAAAATTGTTTTCTTCAGGCTTCACAAAGGGGTGGCCTGAGGCAAAGACCTTCCTGACATTCAGGACAACAGAACCATAGGTAAGCAAATGAACCAAAGCAGGATTTCTCCACTGAAAATTTACTGGTCACACTGATATCTGAGTTTTCTAAGATGTTCCCATTCTCTACAGCTATCAAGTATATAGACATGTCTCAGAGCTTGGAGGTGGTACATATCTTGGAAACAAAACCATGAGCCTATTCTGGAGAGTGGCCAGAATTCAGGAAGAAAACAGGAACTTAGGAATTTAGTAGGTGTTGCCCATCCATAAGGCAAACCACAGTCCATTCTTTAATTAGGCAGGATGAATGCTGGGAAGTTTTCTACTAGACAGGACACATCCTTTGATGCCTTCTCTTTTCTAATGTCTACAACCACGGACACAGTGGGATACTCAGACATAGAAACACTAGCCTTGTCAAACGACTTACTAGAAACAGGCCACTCCAACCCAAACAAACAGCCTTTCCCACCTATTCTCAGAACATGAGAGAAAACAACAAACTCACTCCACACCCACAAAGGCACCTCCTTAACCCAAGTAGGTCTGTGACTATCCGGAGTGTCCTCTAACTGGTGGGCCATACTATGTTCCCCTGAAATGGCCTGCCCTTTCTCAGATCTGGTCTCCTTGGCCAACTCTGTGAAGTTGTCAGGAGCCAGCGGTGAACCAATACCTGCTTTCTCAGGAAAGGCCCCTCTTCAGAGATCTTCTGCCATTTGACAATCCTCATATCAGTCGGTACCAAGGAAGACTGACTCTGTCCTTGGTAAATCCAAACAAGTGAGACCACTGGGACTGGGACTGGGACTGGCTCTGGGTGCCTGGCTTCCTGCATCACAATTTCAGAGTTTTTGATGACCAAGGAAGAGAGGTGAGGTCACATCCTTCAGGAACTGAATGAGGTCACTACCTTGGCCACCACTTTGTCCTAACAGTTGCTTCGAAAGGTCCCATGAAATGGAGGCTGCCCCTACTTCCTTTGACACTTTCACAAGTTAGAATGGTATATCAACCATAGGCACCTGGAAACAGCTCTCCACACAGGCATGGTTTGATCAGTTCTCTACATTAAGAAAGGAGAGGCTGATTCAAACACATCTCTTCATACTGACCCGGTTGTTTGCCATGGAATATGACTTTTTCCCTCTTAGGTCCTTCATAGCTGCCTGCAACTTCTTAAGGGTATAATTTCTGCATGGTCCTTTGATGTACTCAGCAGGTGGGAGATCCCCTACATTACTGTATTGTAAGACAAACTCTGTCTCAGCTCTTCTGTAAAGTTATTTTGAGGGAACAATGTATGGTTAGGCTTAATAACATGTTTGATTTGAGTTAGGAATCATTCTGCTTAATGAATAATGGTATTGGGAACTTGCGATATTTACAAGAATATATTGGTGAAATATAAGTTTGAAAACAGAAATCTAGATAAGATTTGAATCCAGGAAGGGCATTGGGCTGTTGATTGGGATACTTAGCTTTGAATTATGTTCTGCAAAGATGTCTCAGATAAATCAATATACAATGGCATAGGACCTTGTACCTTGGATGACTGATTGTCGAAGTGATCATCCAGTCAAAAAGGGATAGTCTTTAGGATTAGGAAGATAGTTGGTATGTTAGAAAAAAGAGTAATATAGGATTTGGACCAAAAGTTCTTTAGCAATAGGGTTTCGGATAGAGAGTGAATGTAAATGTCAGCACATGTGAAGAGTCAGTCACAATGATGAACTGGGGAAAATATGTAGGAAAGCAGATATCAATAGACATTAGGAAATCAGACAAAATATAAAGTGACTGATAGGATTAGTCATTTTCAACAGGGTTGAGGTTGAATATATTATCTTAAGAAGAAACAAATATGTAGTCACCAATAGGATTGATTTGAGAGCATTAGGCAACCTGGACATGGATGTGTTTAGTAATCCATGCTCACTTTCCATTTAGGCTTTGGTGAAAGGTTAATAAAATAGGTACTTGTTACTTACTGTTTTTCTGTATGCTTAACAAAACACTGTTGAAGTCTTGAGGACTGTTTGCTAATCTTGTTTCCAGAATGTGCTGTCCCCAACTGCCAAACTGCAAATGTATACCCTCACCCGTTTGCACGCAAACCACCCACTTGCCCTGACCCATCAATAAACTTCCCTCCCTGCCCTCTCCAAGGAAAGCATATATGCTCTGCTTAAGCTGTTCTCATTGCTCTCTGCTCTATTCAAGTGAGCTCTGAGCCCCAGAATGCTGGACCCATAATAAACCATTTACTGTTGAAGGAGACATTCTCTTGGTGGTCTCTTCCTCCGATGCTTGCCCGACCTTTACATCTGGAGGCACCAGCAAGATCCGACAGCGGCGGATGAAAGATCCCCAAGGGGCTCCTTTCAGGGTAAGTAAGGGAACTCTTTTTGGTTTTAGGTTTCAGGTTAGGGCTTGGCAAAATGGCTATGGGTGATGAGCGTGAGCTCTCTCTGACAGAGGCTGACATACGTGTCACAGAGCCACAGGCCACGTCCCTGGGGGATGCCCCAGAGGACTCAGGAAATCGAGGAACAATAGTCTCCTTGACTCAGTGATATTTTGCTTCGGATTCGGTATTGCCAGCCCATCAGGTTTTGCCGGCTACTCAGGCCTGGCCTCAGTATTGGACGTCCAATGCCTGACTTTATTGTCTTGTCTTGTCAGTGTAGTGTGTCGTTGCTTTCACTGTTTGTGTATCTCTCATTTTGGGACAGAGAACTTCAACACCTCTCTTCCTGACCCTTGATCACTGGAACAAAGTCCGCTTAAGGGCCCAGAATCTTTCTTTTTCAGTAAATCGCTGGACCTGGCAGACCCTCTGTGCCTCAGAATGACCCACCTTTGGAGTTGGATAGCCCCTAGAAACATCTACGTCCCACTAATTCGAAAAGTCAGAGATTTTGTATTTCAACCGGGGCCACATGGACATCCAGATCAACAGCCATATATCTCAACTTTGCAGGACCTCTGCAAATCTCCTCCTCCATGGGTGAAGCTTTTCCTTGTCTCTGCCCCCGCTCCTACTCCTTCCACCATGATTCTATCTCTCAAACCCTCTGCTCCTCCTCCTCCACCCTCTCTTCTCCCTGAGTCTCAAGACTCTACTGGACTCTCCTCGCCTTCTTATCCGCTGCCCTCGTCCACCAACCCCCAACAACCTCTAAGTGATTCCCCTGCTTCTGACTCAGCCTCTCCGCCACTGGAGGAAGCTAGGCCAGTCAGCGCCCACCAAATGACTCCCCCTTGTCACACACACAGCCCCTCCTTCCCTGGAGGAAGCTGGCCTGGCAAAAAGAACTCAAAGAACTCCCTGGCGTTTTCAAACCTGCCTACTTGGGATGACTGCCAACAAATCCTAGGGATTCTCTTCATGACAGAGGAATGAGAGAGAAACTTCCTGGAAGCTAGAAAAAAAAATATCCTCGGACCAGATGGGTGACCAACACAACTTCCCAACATAATCAAAGCCGGCTTCCCCTTGAACTTACCCAACTGGGACCCCAACACCTTTGAAGGTAGGGAGCATCTGTCCACTTATTGCCGGGCCCTAATAGTGGGTTTCCAACCGGCCGCTAGGCAACCAAATAATTTGGCCAAGGTAAGAGAGATTATTCAAGGGCCTGATGAACATCCCTCTATGTTTCTAAAGAGAATTATGGAGGCATATAGGAGATATACTCCTTTCGATCTTCAGGCAGAGGATCAAAAGGCATATGCCATGATGGCCTTCATTGGGCAAGCTGATCTGGATATTAAAAGAAAGTTACAATACTTAGATGGATTACAAGATATGACTTTGAGAGATTTAGTCAGAGTAGCCGAGAAAGTATCCTATAAGAGAGAAACAGAGAGAACAAAAGGGAGCAAAGGGAGGATGAGAGATGAAAAAGACAGATTAAGGTATTAACTAATGTCCTGGTCACAACAATAAATAGGCCAGAAATTAAGAAACAGGGAGACAAGAAGTGATACCTGGGTCCCCTCCAGAGGCCACCCTTGGCCTCAGATCAATGTGCCTACTGTAAAGAAAAAGGACACTGAGCCAAAGAGTGCCCTAGAAAGAGAAAGCCACGCCAGACAGCCTTTCTGACTCTGGAGGTTGACTAAGAATGTTGGGGCTCAGATCCCTTCCCCGAGCTCAGGGTAACTTTTGAAGTGAAGGGGACCCCATAAACTTTGAAGTGGATACAGCAGCAGTATACTCAGCCCTTAAGGCCCCACTGGGCCCTCTATCAAATAAAAGATCTCTAGTTCAAAGGGCTAACAGCAGTAAATATCAGACTTAGACAACTAAGAGGACCATGGACATGGGGAAAGACAAAATCCAACATTCCTTCCTAGTAATCCCAGAATGCCTGGCCCCATTGATGGGCAGAGATCTGCTCAGTAAGCTCCGGGCCAAAACAACTTTTAACCCCGAAGGCCCCAAAATGAAATTTCTAAATCCTTCATTAAAAACTCCTATAGTCATGGCTTTATAAATGTCAGTCGAAGATGAACATCCACTTTTCACACACCCCAAGACTGATCAAACAGGCAAGCTACCCCAGAAATGGATAACAGATTACCCAGATGCCTGGGCAAAATTGTTGGGTTAGGCCTAGCCATGAAACAACCTCCAAGAACAGTGGAGTTAAAAACCTTAGCCTCCCCAATCAATGTCAAACAACATCCTCTGAGCAAAAAAGGTAAAGATGGGATAAGGCCCCATATTCAGAAATATCTGGCCTTAGGGTCCTAAGGCCCTGTCAATCGGCCTGGAACACTTCCCTGCTACCGGTAAAAAATCCAGGAACTGGGGACTTACCCCATACAAGACCTAAGAGAGATCAACAACAGAGTGCAGGACATTCACCCCATGGTAAATAATTCATACAATCTGCTTATCACTCTGAACCCTGAGTAGAAATGGTATGGACATAAAGATGCTATCTATTGCATGCCTCTGCATAAAGACAGTCAGTTGCTGTTTGCTTTTGAGTGGGTAGACCCAGAAACCGGAACGTATGGTAAACTAACATGGACTAGACTCCCACAGGGGTTCAAAAACTCCCCCACTCTCTTTGATGAAGCCCTCCACAGAGATGTCAACAGCTTCAGAACTATGCACCCTGAAGTCACCCAGCTTCAATACGTGGATGACCTGCTACTGCAGCCAACACCAAGGAAAACTGTGAGTCTAGGAACCAAGCACTATTATATAAGCTTGCTCAACTCGGGTATAGAGCTTCTTCCAAAAAACCCCAAATTTGCCAGCAAGAAGTAGTCTTCCTGGGCTATTCCCTTAGGGGTGGTAAACGATGGCTCACTGAGCCCAGAAAACAAACGGTTGTGCAGATACACCCCCCCCCCCAGCAGCAGACAACACAGAGAGTTTCTTGGGACTACTGGGTTTTGCAGGTTATGGATTCCTGTGTTTGCGTCCTTAACTTCTCCTTTATACCCGCTGTTAAAGGGAGATGCCCAATTCCAATGGACCCCTGAGCACCAGCAAGCTTTTGATAACATCTAACAACACTGGCACTGAACTCCTCAAGTTCACTGAGCCAAGCCTGCAATTTCAGAAATCCCTACACTACGTTAAAAATGTACATCAATTCACACACCTTGGTTCAAAGAAACTGCAGGCATTCCTGAAGGATCAAGAACAGAGTTTTCCACTAACCGACTCACAGCGAAAGGACATAACTGAACGGGTAACAAAACCCTGTCCGTTCTGTCAATAGGTTAATGCTTACCCTTCCAAGCTTCCTGCAAAAAAGCACCTATGAACAACCAGACCAGGACAATTCTGGGAAGTGGACTTTACTGAAATTAAGCCAGCGAGGTATGGACTTCAATATCTCCTAGTGTTTGTAGATATATTTTCAGGATGGATTGAAGCCTTCCACACAAAAAAAGGCACAAATGGTGGTAAAAAATCCTGAAAGATATTTTTCCATGATACGGCCTACCTAAGGGTATATTGTCTGATAATGGACCGGCGTTCATGGCCCAGGTAAGTAAGGGGTTAGCCAGGACCCTGGGAATAAATTGGAAGTTACATTGTGCTTATAGACCCCAGAGCTCAGGACAGGTTAAAAAAAATTAATAGAACCATTAAAGAGACCTTAACGAAATTAAGCTTAGAGAGGACATCAAAGGTTGGACTATGCTCCTGCCTTATGCACTGTTTCATGCAAGAAATACTCACTCTGTTTCTTTGAGTAACCTCACCTCCTATGAAATTCTCTATGGGGCCCCTCCTCCAGTAAGGACCTAACCCCAACTCTAAGACCTACCGATCCCTTCCACACCCCCTTGCTTGACAAACTTAAAGCTCTTGAAAGAACTCAGCGATACCTGTCAAACCAGCTGGCCACTGCCTACCAACCTGGTGAAGAGGAGACTCCACATCGATATCAAATAAGAGACTTCGTCTACATAAGATGACTTCAGGTGTCATTCCTGGAACCCCGATGGACAGGACCATACCAGGTGCTACTTATAAAACCTACAGTGGTAAAGGTAGACGGAATCGCTTCCTGGATCCTAATTCTCATCTCAAGCCTGCGCCCTGTCCAGACTCTGGCTTGAAAGTGGAAAAGACTGGTAACCCTTTCAAATTGCATATTGTCCATGTGGATAAGGCTATAGACTCTCCCCTTGGCCACCACTAGTCCTAACCATCATCAGCCCATTCAGCAGCGATGGCTGATCACAAATCCTATTAGACAAGAAGTATGGTCTGTCTTGCAGACAGCCCCCTTAGGGACCTGGTGGCCATCTCTCCACCCAGATATTTGTCAGCTGAGTATACGTCTTTCCAATTGGGATATCTCTGATGAAGAGGATCCCATTAAAATTCCATTAAATTTCTTCCGTACCATAGATAATGGAAACAAACATTATGGATGTAGGGACACGCAAGTCTGATGCAGGTTGGCTAGCCTAGATTACTATGTTTGCCCGGTGGACTATCAAAGCCACAAACAACCACGGCTGTGTGGGGGAAAAGCCGTCTTCTTCCGTAAGTCATGGGGATGTGAGCATACAGGGGCTGCCTGGTGGAACCCAAACTCCTCATCAAATTCAGTTCACAGCATTGGCCATATTACCAATTAGACAACCAAAACCGATGGCCCACAGAGGGGTGTCTAGATCCTCAAATTCTGTGTGACTTTTTCAACTTCGGCAAGTGCTCAAAAGGATGGAAGAAAATTCCCCTATGTGTATGCCTTTTCCCTCCTTTGCTCACATCATGAACTATGTTTCTCCAATAGATTCTTCTGCTCCAGACTCTCTGCTGTCACTCTCACATCAACAACCTGATTTCTCCCCTCCAATTACTAGATCAAAAACCCAAACCTCCGCTGGTTCTCAGACCATTGCCCCCTTGCTGAGGTAGCAGGTACTGAGGTACCCTTCCACCCACTCACTCCTCTCTTCTCCTGTCAGTGCCCACACCGGGTCCCACCAGGTCCTCTTACCAGCTAACCCAAAGCTCAAACCAGCTGAGGAGTGCCCTCAGACGCCTATCCAAGTTGTAATAAAAATGGCCTTTAAAGTTGCTTTGTCATCACTAAAAACAGGTTACTAAGAATTTAATGTCCCTCACAGGCTTTTTGGGATACTCACTCCTGTCTTCCCATCTGCTCTACCTGTTCTACTGCTCACGTTTTGTTGCCAGGAAAATCCCAAACCCTTTTCCCATTATTCTTTTATATCTCTTTTTCCTCATTCTCAGAACCACAGAACTGCTCTCACCCCCCGCCTTCCCCGTCTTCCCCTCTGTACCAGGCTCACAGAAAAATCTTAAATGGCCTTCTCCAGAAGTCTTCATCGTGGCTGACTTTAGGACTTTCAGCAACAAAGTCCCTATAAAAGAGTTCAGTGTACATAAACTTCCTCTTTTCGTGTTGCTCTGTTATACTTGGCCACTGGCTGGAAAAATCAGCACTTCTAAGCTAGACACCCCCTTACTAGTTTTTCACAAAATATGTGAACAAGGCCTCTGGCCTTGAGCTGAGGCTTCCAGAGATGGCTACATTTCCAAGATAAAGAAGTTACCAACTGGGCTCCATGGTAACAGCTGGCAGGGAGAAAATAAAAGAGAAGAAAAAAGCTCTCCCCCTCCCAGATGTCCTTAAAAAGTTATCTTTCCCAGAGAAGAGGAAAATAAAAACAGAACCAAAAACTGCTTTTTGTGAACTTCTGCAGACTGTAAATTTCTGAGTCTTTTCTCTTACATGTTGGGTACAAAATTCTGAAACTACCTAAACTTGGGATTCAGGGGATTAATTGATTACAATAGAAGCAATGCCCTCTATATCCGGTTGCAACCAAATAGGACTGTTTCCCTGTCTTCGGTGCTATCTTAGGTGCCTTGCCTTGTCCATACCTACAACAGTATAATTCTATATACTTAAACATTGTTTATTCATAGAATTATCAACAGATGTGATTAATTATGTAATGGTGCAGATGTTTCCCTGAGTGCTCTATCATGAGGCAGGATCATTTAAATTTCAAATAGGGGGGCATAAAACCCGGTTCTGCTGGCAACCTGTATCTTTCACTTTAGCCATCCTATGAGGAATAGTAGTTGCTGCAGAGGTGGGCACAGGTACCACTGCCCTAATCCATGGGACACAACAAATGACCCAATTAGAAGCAGCAATACACCAAAACTTAAAGATATTAAAAAACCACCATCACAGCTTTACAAGAATCTTTAACCTCTCTCTCTGAAGTTGTTTTACAGAACAGGCGAGGGTTCGACCTCCTCTTCATGAGAGAAGGGGCCTTTGTCCTGCATTGAGGGAAGAATGTTGTTATTATGCCTACCATACTGGAGTTGTAAAAGAATCTATGATTAAATTAAGAAGACGCATTGAAGAGCATCAACAAGAGAGAGAGGCCCAAAAAGGGTGGTTTGAGTCTTGGTTCACAGAGTCCCCCTGGTTAACTACGCTTTTATCAGCCCTGGCCGGTCCCTTAATAATCCTCACATTATTGCTAACTGTAGGACCCTGTTTGCTCAACCGTGTAGTTTCCTTTCTCCAAGCTCAAATTGGACAAGTTAAACTTATGGTAATCAGAAATCAATATACCACACTAGCAGACATAAAATGTGACATCCCCAATGATCACTATTATGATTTAATGTAACCAAAAGAAAGTGGGGAATGAAAGGTAAATAAAATAGGTAATTGTCACTTCCAGTTTTACGGTATGCTTAACAAAACACTGTTGATATCTTGAGAACTGTTTGCTAATCTTGTTCCCTGAATGTGCTGTACCAACTGCAAAACTGCAGAATGTACTCCCTCACCCATTTGCACGCAAACTACCCACTCGCCCTGACCCATCAATAATCTTCCCTCCCTGCCCTCTCCAAGGAAAGTATATAAGCTCTGCTTAAGCTGTTCTCAGGGCTCTCTCCTCTATTCAAGGGAGCTCTGAGCCCCAGCATGCTGGACCCCCATAAACTTTTGGCTGTTGCATTAGACAGTCGCTGGTAGTCTCTTCCTCCGATGCTCGCCTGACATTTACATTGGTAAAATAATAAGTGTGACCATTGCTTCTGTGTCCAAATGTACAAATTAATATTGGGGGTACAAATAGGTGTACCCTGTGATATGAATATAGAGATAATGCATGAATAGGCAATACTGTGAATAAATAATAAAATGGGTTCCAAATTTAATAATGGATTCAATTGATATCTGAAAATATACAGGAAATCTTATATTGATACACATACATTCATTCCAACCAGTTATACATCTAAACGTTATATTAGGATTATGGTTTGTCATGAAAAGTGTGTGAGTTTTGCTTCAAAACTGATTATGAAAGTTGAAAATAATGTGTTTGGAAAGAAGTCTCATGAAAAGACCAGACAAGAAACCTGGAGGAATCCATGTGTTCTGAAGCAGGAAGTTATTGAAAGTGAAACAAATGCCTATAAGTTTGCTAATTTGTGGATGAAATATATATCCTATGATGTGCATAAATTGAAGAAATAGTAATGTACCAGTGTTGAATAAAAATGAACGTCAAAATACACATCATGTCCCATAGTAATCTACTTGCATTGATGTTAGACTGGGTCAGTTACTGTACAAATATTAGTATTTGTATGCAACATTAACTGAAGTTAGTTTTCAGTACTGGAAACAAATATGTATTTCATGTGGATGAATATTTCTGAGAATAATCTTGTGAATACTTGATTATAAATCCATATACATGAACATGAATGAATTTAGGGAGTGTATATAAGACACATATATTTCATATTTTGAAAAACCTGGAGAATATATATATATATATATATATATATATATATATATATATATATATATACAAAAAAACACACGCAGAGACATTAAATTACCAATATATATGCCAATCGAAATTTATCATGAAATATATATCATCCACAGATGCAAAAATATTTCTTTTACTGAACATGGATTTATGTTTAATGTTGTTCAACTAGGAAGCTCACCCATAGGTTGAATTTTAAGATCCAACAGGGTTTAGGAGGAGTGATCTCTTTCATAATTTGTATCTGCCAAGTCAGCCACCTCACAAGAATGTACATGTGATACCAGGTAGGATTCTATATGTGCATATAAAATTACATGTTCTGAATAGGCTACAGAGAAAGGGAGACAGGAATTTATATATTTATTAACTTTAAAAACACAAGGAGAACTATTTCAATTAAAAATTAACTAGATTTATAACACCTACCCTTCATAATGCAAATGGCAAGTCCAACTATACACCATGCCTTTTTTGAACTGCTTGTATTTCTATTCTGTTTGGGTTAGTTTTCTCCATCATATTAGGATTAGCAGTCAGAGTCTAGTAGTTTATGAGGTACTCTCAGGGATTAAGTATTTTGAATGGAAAATTGGAAAATGAATCTAATGTGTATGCATATATGTGCTACACAAAAATCTTCCCACTCTCATCCACAACAATGCCTTGACATTAACTTCGTCCCAAGTAAGACACAATTGGAGGAGAAAAGTTAGAAAATCTGTGAATGCATATGTGGAATGGAATATACTCAGGAGTTCACAACCTTGGAAGTGGTAGAGCAGTTTCCAAAAGTAAGGCACATGGTAAACACTCCACAAACATGGAGCTCTGCTGGCCTAAAGACTTCTTGATAAACTGCCTCTGAGGTTGGGCACTTGAAATATATGTTGTTGTCAGTAGCTTTAGCTTACTTTCTAGTGAGACCATCAAAGCTGGGTCTGCATCTATGTGACCTGGAGGACATTGTTTCTAATTTTCCAATGAACATGAGGCAGCAGTGCGAATACTCTCTTTGTAGTTAAACTATGGCCACTGGGAGCTAAGTGACTCACCGTGTGAACTGTGAAGCCATTTGGTCCTCCTCCACTTTTCGTGGTGGTTCTTGCTGCTGCACTGGGACTTTGGTATTTTCTTCATGAAATACAAGGAGATCAACTGGGACACAGTGCTGGAGGGAGTTCTGTCACATGTGGAGCTCACGGTCTGCATGTGAATGCACCAACCAGGATTTTATCCCACATGGGTTGCCCCTTTGTCCATAGCAACCTGATTCTGAACATTGCCTTGAAATCTCCCTATATAAAAAGATGCCTTTACATGGAAGGTTCTGCTGGCTGTACCATGTCAGTCACAAGCCATTTGGAAGCAAATGGCAGATCCACATAGCCCCACCACACATGTTTTATCACACACCTTCACACCACTGCTCTAGGCCCACTAATTTGCAGGTTCCAACTTACTGGCATCTCTGTTCTACACAATTTTCATGAAACCCAGTCAGTCAAGGCACTGTCTGATACACTCATGATCAGCAATAGGACATCCAAAGATTCTCCAGTGCCACCTGGTCATGGGAATTTCAAAAATTTCATGGTGTTTATCTAGCCATTTTCGAGGATGAAGTTGGAGGAACTTTGGGTTTCAAAAACCATTAAATGTTGAGGAAGCTCATTTCAATGAAACTCTGGAGAACTCTCATAGGCAAGGCCTCCCAAAGAGTGGACAAAAGGTCACATGAAGGCAGTCCAATTGAAGTCTACAATGTGAGGTACATGTGTGTTTTAACTCTCAACTATGGCTGCCAAGACTTTAAGAAGAAAATCATGGATTATCTTGGCTGAGATTCCCAGTGCTCTGTGGCCTTGATCTAAGTTTATAAGGGCTACTTTCATGCGTGGCCTCCTAAAATCCCAACAAAACTCATGGCAATTCTTCTCTGAGGTCAGTTCCAGAACTCAGTCTCTATGTGGATTCACACCAGAGTTCAAGCCTAGGTGGACCCAGTGATTTCTTCCACTCGCCACACAAATGACCAAAATTTAAACGAAAACACTCCCATATGGCCCTCATCTTTTCCACATAGACACTCATCATAACCTCTAGCTGGAGGTTTCTATGAGGGGCGCTGGACAAGACAGTGTCCAAAATAAGCTCCCTTGCCCGTCATTTGCCTAAAGTCAGGGTGGCCTGGAAACCCTTCCTGTGAACCAGGAGTGATCAAATAGGCCTACCATTATTACTGATCCACTTCTCCAATTTGAGGCCTACTGACTGTGGGGTTTAGATTCTTCATGTGGATTGGGGTCATGAGAAAACCCAAGCACCAATGGGCTAGACTCTGAAGGGCTTTGAAGAACTCATTTGACCCAAAGGATTCCTATTCTCACCTTATGGAGGTCAGGAAACTTGCAGAGGAAGGCGAGAGACTTCATCCATAATGAATGCTCTTTTGGCCATTTTGGTTTTGGATGCACACATGGCATCTTTCTTTAGATCCATCAGGTGCTGAGAATCTAAGCCACAGCCTCACACAGGGCCAACAGGCTGATTCAGACACATCCCATTCGAAATCAATTACTCAAAGAGGGACAGGTGATGCCCATTCATTTGCATTAGAGAACTGTTTTATTCAGGCTTCACAACGGGGTGGCCTTGGCAAAGACCTTCCTGACATTTAGTGCTATAGAACAATAGGTAAGCAAAAGTCCCAAAGCAGGGTTTCTCCACTGAGACTTTTCCTGGTAACACTGATATCTGAGTTTTCTGAGATTCTTGCCATTCCCTTCAGCTATCCAGTACATGGCCAAGTCACAGAGCTTGGAGGTGGTACCTATCTTGGTCACAAAATCATGAGCCTATTCTGGAGAGTGGCCAGAATTCAGGAAGAAAACAGGAACTTAGGAAGATTGCAGGTCTTGCCCACAAATAAGGCAATCCACTGTCCTTTTATAAATTGGGCAGCGTGAATGTTGGGAAGCTTTCTCCTAGACACGACACATCCATTGATGCATTTTCTTTTGTAATGTCTACACCCATGGACAAAGTGGGATACACAGACATAGAAACACTTGCCTTGTCAAATGACTTAATAGAAACAGTCCACCCCAAAACAAACAAACCAACTTTCCTACGTATTCTCAGAACATGAGACAAAACCACAAACCCACACTCATTCCCACAAATGCGCCTCCTTCCCCCAAGAAGGTCTGTTACTAACCGGAGTGTCCTCTGCCTGGTGAGCCATTCTTTGTTCACCCGAAATGGCCTGTCTGTTCTCAAATCTGGACTCCTTGGCCCACTCTGTGAAGTTGTCAGGAGCCAGCTTTGAGCTGCCACTACCTGCTTTCTCAGGAAAGACACCTCTTCAGATTTTTTCTGGCATTTGGCCATCTTCACATCTGTAGGTACCAAGAAAGACTGACTCTTTCCATGATAAATCCAAACAAGTGAGATCTCTGTGACTGTTACTGGGCTTGGCCCTGGGTGCCTGGTTTCTGGGATCCCAAGTTCAGAGAGTTCCATCACAAAGAAGTGAGGAAGGTCACTTCCTTCATGAACTGAATGAGCTCACAGCCTTGGCAAACACTTTGTCCTAACAGTTTCTTCCTAGGGTCCCATGAGATGGAGTCTGCCCCTACTTCCTGTGACACTTTCACAAGTTAGAATGGTATATCAACCATAGGTACTGGGGGAGAGATCTCCACACAGGCTTGGTTTTGTCCATTTTGTCTACATTAAAATGCGAGAGGCTTATTCAGACACATCTCTTCATCCTGACAAGGTTATTTGCCATGGAAAATGACTTTTGGTCTCTCAGGTCCTTCATAGCATTCTATATCTTCTTCAGGGATAATTTCTGCATGGATCTTTGAGATTCTCAGCAGGTGGAAGATCCCCTATATTCCTGTATTGTAAGACCAACTCTATCCCTGCACTGCTGTAAAGTTAGATTGAGGGAACAGTGTATGGTTAGTGTTAATATCATGTTCTATTTGGGTTAGGAATCATTCTGCTGGATGAATAATGGTATTGGAAACCTGAGATTTTTACAAGAATATATAGGTGAAATATAAGTATGGAAACAGAAATCTAGGGAAGACTTGAAGCCAAGTAGGACATTGGGCCCTTGAGTAGCATACTTTGCTTTGAATTATATTCTGCACAGATGTCTCAGATAAATCGATATACAAAGAAATAGGATCTTATACACTGGATGATTGAATAACATACAGAATATCCAATAAAAAAGGGATAGTCTGTAGGATTAGCAAGATAGTCAGTAGATTTAGAAAGAAGAGTTAGTATAGCATTTGTACCAAAAGTTCTTTACAAATAAGGTTTCGGGTAGAGAGTGAATGTAAATGTCAGCACAATGACAAATTGGGGAAAATATGTAGGAAAGCAGATATAAATAGAGACATTAGGAAGTCAGTAAAAGTATAAAGTGTGTAATTTGTTTAGACATTTTCAACGGTTTGAGTCTGAATATATAATCTTAGGCAGAAACTAATATGTTGTCACAGATTGGATTGAATTTTGAGAGCATTAGGTAACCAGGACATGGATGTTTTTTATTAATCCATGCTCACTTTTTATTTAGGCTTTGGTAAAATCATAAGTGTGACCTTTGCATTTTGTGTCCAGAATATTATTGTGATAAAATGTATATGTAGATCAGGTCACATGAGTATTCCTTCCACCATTTCTGGGAGCACTATTTTGAAGAAATATAAATTAGTATTGGGGGTACAAAGGGGTATACCCTGTGTCATAGAATATATTGATAATGCATCAATTGACCATCATGTGAATAAAAAATATAACTGGTTCCACTTTAAATAATGGATTGAATTGATATCTGAAAATATAAAAGAAATCTCACATTGATATACAATCATTCACTGCAACCAGTTATACATCTAATGGTAATATTATGGTTGTGGTTTATCCTGAAAGGTGTGTGAGTTTTGTTTCAAAAGTGATTATGGAAATCAAAAATAATGTGTTTGGAAAGAAGTCTCATGAAAAGAATAGTCAAGAAACCTGTAAGAATACATGTGTTCTCAAGCAGGAAGTGATTGAACATTATATATCATACTATATATAATGTGCATAAATTGCAGAAATAGTAATGTACCGGTGATGAATAAAAATGAACATCAAAATACACATCATGTCTCATAGGAATCTACTTGCATTGATGTTAATCTGGGTCAGTTACTGTAGAAATATTAGGATTTTTATGCACCATTCACTGAAGTTACTTTTCACTACTAGGAAAAAAGTATGTATTTAAGTTGGATGAATATTTCTGAGAACAATCTTGTGAAAATTTGATTATAAATCCACATAAATCACAAAACATTATAAACACAAAAGTCACATGGACATTAAAATGTAGCAATATATATGCCAATTTAAATCCATCTTGAAATATATATCATCCACTGATCCAAAAGTATTTATTTAATGAACTTGAATTTATGTATAATGTTGTTCAGCTAGGAAGCTCCCCCATAGATTGAATTTTCTGTTCCAACAGTGTTTAGGATTAGTGATCTCCTAAATGTGTATGCAAATATGTGCTACACAAAAATCTTCCCACTCTCATCCAGAACTATGCCTTGATATTACCTTCACCCCAAGTAAAACACAGTTGGAGGACAAGAGTTAGAAAATCTGTGAATACATATCTGGAATGTAAAATGGTCAGGAGTTCACAACCTTGCAGGTTGTAGAGGAGTTTCCAAAAGTAAAGGACAGGCTTGATAGACCCAACCTGATCTTTTATTAGAATTGGGAGCCATCTTGCCAGAAAGCCGTGAAAAGATAATTTGGGCTTTACTATAAATTACTGCAAATTCTGAACTTGCTTGGAATGCGTGCCCGTGCCTTGAACTCATCCATGCCTGGCTCTCTGACCAGATAACAGTGCTCTCTGAAACATTAGTGACACCTATTATATATTGGCCTTCCCAGGCCAGACAACGACCCTCTCTGAGTCTCTAATGGTCCTCATAATTTCTGATGTTGGGGCCAGCAAAAAAAATGTAAACTACCATTAGTGTGATGCTTTCAAAGTTCTGTTATCTGTAACCCCCTTTTTGTGTAACTTTCTGGGCTATATAGCTGGGCTGTAGGAAAGGTGGTGTTGCTGTCTTGTTCCCGCCATTTTTGGAGGGAGAGGCAGCCTGGCCGGTTTTAATAATAAGCTTGCCTTAATTTTATTTTAATTGGAGTCAGTGGTCTTTTCTTGCATCCTAGTCCAACATTTTGGAGTTCCCCAGTGAGATGACCCTGCCCGACCAGATCACAAGGGCAGACTGCTGAAAATTCTGAAGCTGGCCTTCCCTCCAGGGCTACGGGCTGGGGAGCCACTCTAGGGGGTGCACAACTTGAGATGTTCCAAGGCCTTGGAGTGAGCCGTCGGTCTGGGGAGCACTGCAGTGAACCACCGCACTGAAACTATTAGCAATCACCTGGTGGAGGAGGCCTCCATAGGTAAGTGGCACCTTGATAACATCTTATATCTGGTTAAGGGAGATCTCTTCTAATGACAGAGAGGTGGCCTGGGGAGGCTCACATACACTCCTGTCCAGGACAGTAATGAGAATCGTTCTGTCCTCTGTTCCGTTCTGTAGGGAATTCCTCTGGAAGGTTAGAGAGGTGCCGAGGGACACGCACGTGCTCCTACCCCAGAGCTTTAGCAAGACGTTGAATTGCTCCTCTGTTTTTCTGTTTTGGCACCGGGATTCTGGTTTTTTTTTTTTTTTTTTCTTTTTTGTGTGTGTGTGTGTGTGTGTTTTGTTCTGTGTTCTATATGTTTTTTTGTTTTTGTGCATTTTGTTTTGTGATTTCTGTGATAAAATCTTAAGGATATTGAACGTGAAAATGGGTAACAAAGCAAGTAAGCCTGACACCCCTTTGGACTGTGTTTTAAGGAACTGTGATGAACTTTACCACCATTTGTTAAGCAGAATGAGAGAAGCCCCTAGCTGGCTGCCTGGAGCACACCCAGTGCAGATGGCAATGCCTGCTGGGGAATGAAGAACTGAGTATCTCCCAGCATCTGCCAAAGCCCTGTTTCTTCAGGGAATTCCCTCCTTCGTTCCCTGCACTGTAAGGATAATGCCGCCTCTGTCTTCTTAAAAAAAGAGAAAAACAAAAAGGGGACACTAAATGCAGTAAAGTCACCATGGAGACACTTTATTTTACATTTCAGGTTGCTCCTCTGTGAAAACATTTGGTCCCCTTGTGGGGACATCTGTGGTGCCACTGGGGAAGGAGATTTTTCTCTTATTTGCTCTGTTTTAAAGGGTTCTGTCTGTCAGCCATTGTCTGGAGTTCATTTCTGCCTGTCTTGTGCCTTTTTTCTGGCCCTTTAAGACATGTGCAATAATGTGTTAATATTATAAATTGTTTCTTGGAAATGATCTTAGCTGAATTTGTGTCTAAATGATGATGTTTCATTGTACCAATCTGGTATCTGAATGGGTTTTTGAAGCATTTCACAATCTTGCAGTTAAAAGTCGGGTTTAGGTAATTGTTTAGTTTATGGTTTCAGATAATTCATTCCAGAGAACATAAATACTTAGGATGGAAAACTAAAGAACTCTGCTTCCAAGTTGGCAAGTAACTTCCCAATCATTCAGTCTTTTTTTCACCAATTTTAAATTAGGTAGCCTGGGAAAATGTCACTGTGTGTACCAGTGTATTAATTTGGACAAGGATACTAAATCATAGTATGATATCTGTTGACAAAACAACTTGTAAAGATATAAAATTTTGTGAATTGTATCTTAAACTTGTATCATAATTTTCAACATCCTAACCTGAAAATAATGGTTAAAATACCTTAGGCCTAAGGTTTCTGCTCAGAATAGCCATTTTTTCCTGCTTCTTCCAGACCTCAGCCAGGGATTATTTTGAAATGCAAATGAAAGTAGCCTGTAAGCTTAGTAGGAGACTTATTTGAGGCCTAAGGAAAAAAAAAAGTAAATTGTATGGTATTTACTTATTACTGGCCAGTCATTTTTTCTAGGACTCATTTTTTTTTCCTTAGATTCTTTATTTATTTTTTGAGCTCATGATTTTGCTCCTACAGACCTAGCTTAATGTTTTTCTGATCAGTAATATCTTTGACCAACTGTGGAATTTTTAAATCATTGCAGTGGAGATTTCACCTGTGAAAAGCTACAAGGCCTTCACTTTTATTATGTGTGCACAATTTGTTATGTGTTGTATGTCTATATATGTATACATATGTCCGTATATCATATATATGATACACAAATTAACATATATAAGGAGCACTCATATTAAAAAGCACTCATAAAAACAATTTTAAAAAGTGGATCCAAAGATCTTTAATTCACGTGATTTAAATGTTTCAATTTAAATTGGGTAAACTGATAAATATAAATTTCTTTAAATTTAAGCTTACAAGTTTTTCTAGGTGTTCAAAAATCTAATAAAGTATTAATGTCTACAAAAGGTCTAATATGCCTATGTTCCAGGACTTTTCTTTCAATCAAAAAAATGGCTTACACTGTTCAAAACATTTGTCTAATATTTTGATAAATAAGTAAAGTAAATTTGATATGGGATTACTCATTCATGAGTACTTTTGTTTGATATCTGATTGATATACTAAGGTCTGTATAAGTTTGTACTAAAGTCTGTATAAGATTGTAAAAATCAGTCATGTGTTAAAGAGACAAAAATTTTTTAAACATAAGTTTACCCATAACATTTAGTTTATTAAGATTTAAATTTTCTAGAGCAGGCAACCATAAAAATTAAACAACTGTTTAATTAAGAACTGTTATTTTAGAGCACTGTACTGCCATTTCTTTAAAAGCTAAACTTGGTTAATGTAGAAACATCAATGTAATTGTGATGCTATTAATGTGCTCATATCTTCCAGTTATAAAACTCTATAAGGTAGAAACTTTAAAAGAGCATTATATCAAGCAGGTGTTCTGAAGTTGTATGGTAAATAAAATATATATTGGGGATTTATTTACCTGTTATCAATAATATATGTAAAGTTTTATGTTACTTTTTACATTGTGGAACAATTTAAATGTATTTTTAAGTTAATGAGACCCTAATCTATGTAAAGGTTAAAATCTTTCAGCCGTACTTTAATTCATGTTTTAGATGTAATATCATATGGTGTGAGCTAATGTTCATGTGACCTCAAAAAATTTATGTAAACTTTGTAAAATGATATTTAAAAAACAAAGATCAGCTTTAGAACTAAAGCATTTAAGGTTTATAAGGAGCCCTGCTTACCTGAGATAAGACTCTCTGTCCCATCTTACTACATGTGAGAATGACTACGAAAGCAGTAGGTCAGATTTTATTTCATTTAAAGTTATGTTCAATTTTTTTTTCTGTCAAGATTACTAGGATCTCAAAAAGATGATATGATATATAACTCACCCAAAAAATTCAGGGTAGCTATTACATGAACTAAGTATTTTTACTCTTGTTAAAAAAATTTTATTTTTTAATTTCCTTATAAGTGATCTAAAGATTCCCTGTTGGTGTTTTACAGAAGTGTTGCTTTAAGAACACAACATGGGTTAATTTAAGATAATAAGTCATCAACTACAAGACAGACAGAATAATAAGATCCCAATTAATAATATATAAATAATTATAAACTTATAGACATTAAAGCACAGTACTCTTAATATATGGCTGTTAAAATTCATTTGCTGGTTGTTTCAGATTAGGATTGAAAATTAAATTTAAATAAAAAGGTCCAAAAAAAACGATATTTGACTCTTGCCCTCTGAGTCAGTCTGAATCCAGGGAACAAGGGATTTCTCTATGAGCTTTGCAACTCTGGGCCACATAACCTCCCGATCAGAGAGATTAATGAGACCACTGGAGAACAGAAAGCCAATCAGTGCATTTGCTACAAAGAGGTGAGTCATCAGGAAAGGGAGACATCCCTGATGCTTCTGAGGGAAGCCACATGGTCAAGCAAGACCTGGACCCACATAGCTCAAATTGCACTAGCAGAACTGAGAAGCTGCTCTCAAGTTTCCCAAAAAATGACTCCCATAAAAGCTCAGCTGACTGCTAACAATAGATAGAAACAAAAGTCAGTTTGACTGCTTCATCTTAAACACTTAGCAAAGACAGTTAAAACCAAAATACAGCCAATCCTGGGCATTTTAAATAATAATAATAATAATAATAATAATAATAATAATAATAATAATAATAATATTTTAAGGTATACACTTTATGTTAGCCTCCCAAAATAAGTAAAACTGTTGGCTACAAAGAAGGATTCTCAGAGAGGAATGCCTGATAACTATAAAAATAGACTATCAAGAGGAGCTGCCAGAGGCAGAAGTTTTTAGTTTAAGGCCTACAGATATTCCTAACCTACACAGGTAGGCTTGGTGTTTGCTAGTACAATTATCCAGCCCTGAGTAACAGAATTAAATGTTTCTCTATTAAACACAGAGGTCATACTAGTGAAAGGATTCTGCAAAATCAGATGACATTAAATTATTAAACTGTATATTATGGGGAGGGACAACTGTATCACTAAAAGTTAAATATTAAGTTCACAATCCTGATAATTGGGGATATTAAAGACTAGTGAGGGTACTTCATACAGTGACATGATCCAGCTACTGCAACATTTATTCAATACTCATGTTTTTTGTTTCTCTCATAGAAGAACCAATCCCCAGATGACTTTACAACCTGTTCTTCCTCAACAAGACTTCAAAAAGAACTGACTTCAAAAAGGCAACTCATGTCCCTCACGCCATGCACACTCATGTCACCCTTTCTCAGCTGAGAAAAAGCCAAAATGAGAGACTACTCTCAACTTACACCAATGGAGCCAAAAATAAATAGACTATCAATATAAGTAATTAATTAAGTCAGGTAATATCAGGGAGACTGGTTTTCGGTGAGTTCTAAAAATTTGGTGACTGTTAACTGAGGGATTAAAATTTCCTCAGTGCTTTTCCACTAACCTATCAAGGATTACAAAGGGACACATAAGAAAAGGGGGGAATGATACACCCAACCTTACCTTTTATTAAAATTGGGAGCCATCTTGCAACAAAGCCATGAAAAAATCATTTTGGCTTTACTGTAAATTACTGCAAATTCTGAACCTGCTTGGAATGACTGCCCGTGCCTTGAACTCACCCGTGCATGGCTCTCTGACCAGATAGCAGCCCTCTCTGAAACTTTGTCACACCTCATAAATATTGGCCTTTTGTGGCCAGACAATGACCCTCTCTGAGGCTCTAATGGTCCTCATAAATTTTGATGTTGGGGCTAGCAAAAAAAAAAAAAAATGTAAACTCCCATTAGTGTGATGCTTGTCAGAGTTCTATTATCTGTTACCCCATTTTTGTGTAACTTTCTGGGCTACAAACCTGGGCTGTAGTAAAGGTGGGGTTGCTCTCTTGTTCTCGCAATTTTGGGAGGGAGTGGCAGCCCAGCCAGTGGAAATAATAAGCTTACTTTAATTTGATTTTAATTGGAGTCAGTGTTCTTTTCTTACATCCTGGTCTAAGAGGTAAACACTCCACAAACATAGAGCTCTGCTGGCCTAAAGACTTCTTGAGAAACTGCCTCTGAGGTTGGATACTTTAAATATATTTTGTTGTCAGAAGGTTTAGCTTCTTTTCTAGTGAGACCATCAAAGCTGGGTCTGCATCTATGTGAATGGAGAGCATGGTTTCTTATTTTCCAATGAACATGAGGCAGCAGTGCTGAATTATCTCTTGGTAGGTAAACTGTGGCCATTGGGGGCTAAGTGTCTCCCTGTGTGGACTGTGAAGCCATTTTATCATCCTCCATTTTTGTGGTGTTTCTTGGTGCTGCACTGGGAGTTTGGTATTTGCTTCACGAAATACAAGGAGTTCAACTGCAACACAGTGCTGGAGGGAGTTCTGTCACGTGTGGTGGGTCAGAAACTGCAGGAGAATGCACCAACCAGACTTCTATTTCACATAGCTTTTTCCTTGACCATACCCACCTGATTCTGAACATTGCCTTGAAACCTCTCCATATAATAAGATGCCTTAACATGTAAGGTTCTGCTGGATGCACCATGGCAGCCAAAAGGCATTTGGAAGTCAATTGGAAATCCACACGGCCCCACCTCAGATATTTTATCACACACCTGCACACCACTGCTCTGGGCCCACTATTCAGCAGTGCAAATTACTGGCATCTCTGTTCTTCACCATTTTCATGAAACCCAGTCAATCAAGGCACTGTCTGGTACACTCATGATCAGCAACAGGAGATCCAAAGGTTCTCCAGTGCCACCTGGTCATGGGAGTTTTAAAAATTTCAGGGTGTTTATCTAGCCACTTTTCAAGGATGAAGTTGGAGAAACTGTGGGTTTCAATTCATTCAGGAACCATTTAATGTTGAGGAACCTCATTTCAATGAATGCTCTGGAGAACTCTCAAAGGCAAGGCTTCCCAAAGAGTAGCCAAACGGTCACATGAAGCCCAGCCCATTGAGGTCTACAAAGTGAGGTCCATCTGTGTTTTGACTTTCAACTATGCCTGTCAAGTCTTTCAGAATAAAATCATGTGATATCCTGGCTGAGATTCCCAGTGATCAGTCGAAAGCCACCCTTGGCCTAGATTTCAGTTTCCAAGGGCGACTCTCATGCGTGGCATTCTAAAATCGCAACACAATTCATGACAATACTTCTCTGAGGTCAGTTTCAGAACTCAGTCTCTAAGGGGAATCATACCAAAGTTCCAGCCCTGGTGGATCCAGTCATTTCTTCCAACTGCTACAAAAATGAACACAATTAAAACCAAAACACTCCCACATGGTCCTCACCTTCTTCCATATAGACACTCATTATAACCTCTGGCTGGAGGTTTCCATGAGGGGTGCAGCACAAGACGGTATCCAAAACAAGCTCCCTTGTCCCTTATTTGCTTAAAGTCAGCTAGGCCTGGACACCATTCCTGTGAACCAGGAGTGATAAAATAAGCCTGGCCTTAATACTGCTCTGCTTCTCCAATTTGAGGCCTACTGACTGTCAGGTATAGATTCTTTATGTGATTTGGAATAATGAAAAAACCCAAGCTCATATGGGCTAGCCTCTCCAGGGCTTTGAAGAACTCATTTGACTCAAAGGATCCATATTCTCACTTGATGGAGATCAGAAACCTATCAGAGTAAGGCAAGATACTCCATACACAGTGACTGATCTTTTTGCCATTTTGGTTTTGAAAGCACACATGGAATCTTTCTTTAGTTCCAACAGGTGCTGAGAATCTAAGCCACTGCCTCACACAGGGCCAAGTGGCTGATTCAGACACATCCCTTTCCAAAGCAATTAAGCAAAGATACACAGGTGATGCCCATTCATTTCCATTTGAAAACTGTTTTCTTAAGGCTTCACAAATTGGAGGACTGAGGCAAAGACCTTCCTGGCACTCAGAACAACAGAAAAATAGGTAAGCAAAAGGCCCAAAGCAGGGTTTCTCTACTGAGACTTTCTTTGTCACACTGTTATCTGAGTTTTCTGAGATGCTTGCTATTCCATTCAGCTATCCAGTACATGGACATGTCACAGAGCTTGGAGGTGGTACATATCTTTGACAGAAAACCATGAGCCTACTCTGGAGAGTGGCCAGAATTCAGGAAGAAAACAGGAACTTCAGAAGATAGTGGGTTTTGCCCGTCCCTAAAGCAACCTGCAGTCCACTCATAAATTGGACAGGATGAATGTTGGCAAACTTTCTACTAGACAGGACACATCCATTGATGCATTATCTTTTATAATGTCTACAACCACGGACACAGTGGGATACACAGGCATACCAACAATCGCCTTGTCAAATGACTTACTATAAACAGTCCACTCCAAAACAAACAAACCGCCTTTCTTACCTATTCTCAGAACATGAGACTAAACCACAAAATCACAACCACACCCACAACGACACCTCCTTTATTCAAGTAGGTCTGTGACTAATTGGAATATACTCTGACTGATGGGCCATATTATGTTTTCTTGAAATGGCCTGTCCTTCTCAGATCTGGTCTCCTTGGCCAACACTGTGAAGTTTTCAGGAGCCAGTGGTGAGCTACTACCTGCTTTCTCAGGAAATTCCCCTTTTCAGAACTCTCCTGGCATTTGGCAATCCTCACATCACTAGGTACCAAGGAAGACTTACTCTGTCCTTGGTTATTCCAAACAACTGAGCCCACTGGGAAAGAAACTGGGACTGACTCTGGGTGCCTGGCTTCCTGGATCCCAAGTTCAGAGAGATCCGTCATCAAGGAAGAGAGGTAGGTCACTTCATTCAGGAACTGAATGAGGTTACTGCCGTGGCAACCACTTTGTCCTAACAATTGCTTTCAAGGGTCCCATGAGATGGAGGCTGCCCCTACTTCCTGTGACACTTTCACAAGTTAGATTGGTATATCAACCATTGGCACCTGGGAACAGCTCTCCACACAGGCCTGGTTTGGTCCATCTTCTCTACATTAAGAAGAGAGAAGCTGATTCAGACACAACCCTTCATCCTGACCAGGTTGTTTGCCATGGAGGATGACTTTTGCTCTCTTAGGTCCTCCATAGCTGCTTACAACTTCTCCAGGAATCATTTCTGCATGGACCTTTGAGTTTCTCAGCATGTGGAAGATCCCCTATATTCCTGTATTGTAAGACCAACTCTATCCCTGCTCTTCTGTAAAGTTAAATTGACTGAACAGTGTATGGTTAGGTTAACTAACAGGTTCGATTTGGATTAGGAATCTTTCTGCGTGATGAATAATGGTATTGGGAAACTGCGATATTTACAAGAATATATAGGTGAAATATAAGTATGAAAACAGAAATCTAGCTAAGATATGAAGCCCAAAAGGGCATTGGGCCCTTGATTGGGATACGTAGCTTTGAATTATGTTCTGCACTGATGTGTCAGGTAAATCGATATACAATGGCTTAGGTCCTTGTACCATGGATGATTAAATGTAGAAGAGAACTTCCAGTCAAAAGGGATAGTCGGTAGGATTCGGAAGATTCTCAGTAGGTTTAGAAAGAAGAGTGAGTATAGGATTTGGACCAAATGTTGTTTAGCAATAGGGTTTCCGGTAGACAGTGAATGTTAATGTCAGCACAAGTGAAGAGACTGTCACAATGATGAACTGGGGAAAATAGTTAGGAAAGCTGATATCAATAGAGACATTACGAAATCAGGCAAAGTATAAAGTGAGTGATAGGATTAGATATTTTCAACAGGGTTGAGTTTGAATATATAATCTAAGAAAGAAACAAATATGTAGTGACCAATAGGATTGACATTTGACAGCATTAGGCAACCTGGACATGGATGTTTAGTAATCCATGCTCACTTTTCATTTAGTCTTTGCTACAATCTTAAGTGTGACCTTTGCTTTTTTTTGTCCAGAATATTACTGTGATAAAACGTACATGTAGATCAGGTGACATGACTCTTTCTTCCACCATTTCTGGCAGCAACATATTCAAGACGTATAAATTAGTAATGGGGGTAAAAAGAGGTGTACCCTTTGTCTGTGCATATAGAGATACTGCATGAATAGACCATACTGTGAATAAATAATATATCTGGTTCTGACTTTAAATAATGGATTGAAATTATATCTGAAAAAATACAGGAAATCTTATATTGACATACAAACATTCATTCCAACCAGTGAAATATCTAATGGCCACATTAAGTTTATGGTTTAACATGAAGGATGTGTGAGTTTTGCTTCAAAAGTGATTATGGTAATCGAAAATAATGTGTTTGGAAAGAAGTCTCATGAAAAGACCAGTCAAAAAACCTGGAGGAATACATGTTTTATGAAGCAGGAAGTGATTGTGAAACAAATGCGTATAAATTTGTGAACTTGTGGATGAAATATATATTTCCTATGATTTGTAAAAACTGAAGCAATAGTAATGTACCAGTGTTGAATGAAAATAAACGTCAGAATACACATCATGTCCCATACGAATCTACTTGATTGATGTTAATCTGGGTCAGTTACTGTACAAATATTAGGATTTGTAAGCACCATTTACTGAAGTTAGTTTTCAGAACTATGAAACAAATGTGTATTTCAGGTGGATGAATATTTCTGAGAATAATTTTGTGAAAAGTTCATTATAAATCCACATTTTTGAACATGAATGAACTTAGGGAGTGTATTTAAGATACATATATTTCATATTTTAAAAATCAGGACAGTGTATATATATATATATATATATATATATTCATAATTATATATATGTGTATATATATACACATATAATTATATATATGTATATACACACACACACACACACACACACACACAAAACACACACACAGACATTAAAATGTAGGAATATATATGCCAATCGAAGTTCATCATAAAATATAGAGCATCCACAGATGCAAAAATATTTATTTTACTGAACAAGGATTTATGTATAATGTTGTTCTACTAGAAAGCTCACCCATAGTTTGAATTTTCAGTTCCAACAGCGTTTAGAGGAGTGATCTCTTCTCACTAGTTGTATCTGCCAAGTCAGTCACCTCACAAAAATGAACGTGTGATACCAGGTATTCTATATAAGCATATAAAAATACATGTGCTGAATAGGCTACAGAGAAAGGCAGAGAGGAATTTACATATTTGTTAACTTTAACAACACATGGAGAACTATTTCAATTAAAAATTGACTAGATTTATAACACCTACCATTTATCATGCAAATGGCAAGTCCAACTATACCCCATGCCTCCTCTGAACTGCTTGTATTTCTATTCTGTTTTGGTTGTTTTCCTCCATCATATTTGGATTAGTAGACAAAGTATAGTAGGGTATGTGTTATTGTCAGGGATTCAGTATTTTCAATGGAATATAGGAAAATGAATCCAACGTGTATAAAATATATGCTACACAATTATCTTCCCACTCTCATCCAGAACAATGCCTTTACATTACCTTCACCCCAAGTAAGACACAATTAGAGTAGAAGAGTTTGAAAATCCGTGAATGCATATATGGGGTGGAAACAGTACAAAGAAACAAATACGTATTTCAGGTGGATGAATATTTCTGAGAATAATCTTGTGAAAAGTTGATTATAAATCCACAACATAAATATGAATGAATTTAGGAAGTGTGTATTAAGACACATATTTCATGTTTTGAAAAATCTTGAGAGTGTATATATATATATATATATATATATATATATATATATATACACACAAAGAGAGAGACATTAAAAATTGCAATATATATGCCAAACGAAATTCACCATGAAATGTATATCATTCACAGATCCAAATATATTCATTTTACTGAACATGGATTTATGTATAATCTTGTTCAACTAGGAAGCTCACTCACATTTGAATTATCATTTCAAGCAGCGTTTAGGAGGAGTGATCTCTTCTTCCAATTTGTATGTGCCACGTCAGCCACCTCACAAGAATGTACGTGTGGTACCAGGTAGGATTCTATATGTGCATATAAAAATACGTGTGCTGAATAGGCTACAGAGAAAGGGGGACAGGAATTCACTTATTTGTTAACTTTAAAAACGCATGGAGAACTATTTCTACATATAATAGACTAGATTTATAACTGCTACACTATACCATGCAAAAGGCAACTCCAACTATAAAACATACCTCCTCTAAACTGCTTGTATTTCTATTCTGTTTGTGTTATTTTTCTCCATCATATTAGGATTAGTAGTCAGAGTCTAATAGGGTATATGTTAGTTTCAGGGATTCAGCATTTCTAATGGAAAATAGGAAATTGAATCCAATGTGTATGCAAATATGTGCTACACAAAAATCTTCCCACTTTCATCCAGAACAATGCCTTGACATTACATTCTTCTCAAGTAAGACACAATTAGAGGATAAGAGCTAGAAAATCTGTGAATATATCTGGAATGGAGAATACTCAGGAGTTTACAACTTTGGAGGTGGTAGAGAAGATTCTAAAAGTAAGGGACAGGGTAAACATTCCACAAACATGCAGCTCTGCTGGCCTAAATGCTTTTTGAGAAACTGCCTCTAAGGGTGGGCACTTGAAATATTTGATGTTCTGAGGAGATTTAGTTCCTTTGTAGAGAGACCATCAAAGCTGGGTCTGCATCTATGTTACTTGGAGGACATGGTTTCTTATTATCCAATGAACATGAGGCAGCGGTGCTGAATTCTCTCTTTGTAGGTAAACTATGGACACTGGGGTCTAAGTGTCTTTCAGTGTGGACTGTGAAGCCAATTGGTCATCCTCCACTTTTCGTGGTGTTTCTCGCTGCTCCGCTGGGAGTTTGGTATTTACTTCAAGAAACACAAGGAGTTAAAATGGGACAGAGTGGTGGAGGGAGTTCTTTAAGGTGTGGTGAGTCAGGGTCTTCAGGAGAATGCACCAACCCAGGTTCTATCCCACGTAGATTGCCCCCTTGAGAATAGCAATATGATTCTGAACATTGCAGTGAATCCTCTCCATATAACAAGATGCCTTTACATATATGGGTCTGCTGGCTGCACCATGTCAGTCACAAGCCATTTGGAAGCCAATGGCTGATCCACATGGACGCAACACAGATGTTTTATCAGACAATTGCATACCACTGCTCTAGGCCAAGTACTCACCAGGCTCCAACTTACTGGCATATCTGTTCTACACCATTTTCATGAAACAAAGTCAATCAAGGCAGTGTCTGGTATACTCGGGATCAGAAACAGGACATCCAAAGTTTTTTCAGTGCCAGCTGAACATGAAAATATCAAAAATTTCATGGTAATTTTCTAGCCATTTTTCACGGATGAAGTTTGCGGCTCTGAGGGCTTCAATTAATTCAGGAACCATTAAATGGTGAAGAAGCTAATTTCAATGAAAGCACTGGAGCACTCTCACAGGCATGGTTTCCCTAAGGGTGGCCAAAATGTCACATGAAGCCAGGCCCATTGAGATCTACAATGTGAGGTCCATGTGTGTTTTAAACTCAATTATGGCTGCCAAGTCTTTAAGAAAAATTGTATGTAATATCCGGGCTGAAATTCCCAGTGTTCTGTGGAAATCCAACCTGGGCCTAGATCTCAGATTCCAAGGGCGACTCTCATGTGTGGCCTCCTAAAATCCCAACACAATTCATGGCAATACTTCTCTGAGGTCAGTTAAAGAACTCAGTCTCTAAGGGGAATCACACCAGAGTTCAAGCCCAGTGGAACAGTCATCTCTTCCAACCGCCACACAAATGACCACAATTAAAACCAAAACACTCCCACATGGTCCTCATCTTCTTCCATATAGACACTCCTTATAACGTCTGGCTGGAGTTTTCAATGAGGTCCACAGCCCAAGTCAGTGTCCAAATTAAGGTCCTGTTCCCCTCATTTGTCTAACATCAAGGTGGCCTGGACACACTTCCTGTAAACCAGGAGTGATCAAATAGGCCTGCCATTAATACTGCTCGGCTTTTTCAATTTGAGGCCTTCTGACTCTGTGGTTTAGATTCTTTATGTGAATTTGAGTCATGAGAAATACCAAGGCCCTCTGCAGAGATTTGGAGAACTCATTTGGCCCAAAGGATTCCTATTCTCCCTTGATGGAATTCAGGATCCTAATAGAGGAAGGTAAAAGAATTCATTCACAATGAGTGAATATTTGCCATTTTGGTTTTGGATGCACACATGGGACCTTTCTTTTGATCCATCAGGTGCTGAGAATCTAAGACACAGCCTCACACAGGGCCAAGAGGCTGATTCAGACACATCTTTTTTCAAAGCAATTAAGCAAAGAGCCACAGCTGATGCCCTTCATTTCCTTTTGAAAAAATGTTTTCCTCAGGCTTCCCAAAGGGGTGGCCAGAGGGAAAGACATCCTGAGATTCAGGGCAACAGAACAATAGGTTAGCAAAAGAGCCAAAGCAGGGTTTCTCCACTGAGACTTTTCTGGTCACACTGATATCTGAGTTTTCTGAGATGTTGGCCATTCCCTTCAGATATCCAGTACATGGCCATGTGACAGAGATTGGAGGTGGTACATATCTTGGACACAAACCCAAGAGCCTATTCTGAAGAGTTGTCAGAATTCAGAAAGAAAACAGGGACTTAAAAAGGTAGTAGGTGTTGCCTATCGATATGGAAACCACGCTCCATTCATTAAATGGGCAGGATGAATACTGGGAAGCTTTCTACTAAAGAGGACACAGGCATTGATGCATTCTCTTTTATAATGTATACAACCACGGACACAGTGGGATACACAGAAATAGAAACACTCACCATGTAAAACGACTTATTAAAAACAGTTCACTCCAAACCAAAGAAACCTCCTTTTCTACCTATTCTCAGAACAGAGACAAAACCACACACCCACACTCAAAAAGACACCTCCTTCCCCAAAGTAAGGCTGTGATTATCCGGAGTGTCCTCTTACAGGTTTGCCATACTATGTTTCCCCGTTAATGGTCTGTCCTGTCTCAGATCTGGTCTCCTTGTCCAACTCTGTGAAGCAGTCAGGAGCCAGGGGTGAGCCACTACATACTTAGTCAGGAAAGGCCCGTGTTCAGATCTTTCCTGGCATTTGGCCATCCTCACATCAGTCAGTACCAAGAAGACTGACTCTGTCCTTGGTGATTCCAAACAAATGAGACCACTTGGACTGGGACTGGGACTGGCTCTGGTGCTTGGTTTCCTCGGTCCCAAGTTCAGAAAGTTCCATCAACAAGGAAGTGAGGTAGGTCACTTCCTTCAAGAACTGAATGAGGTCACTGCCTTGGCAACCACTTTGTCCTAACAGTTGCTTCCAAGGGTCCCATGAGATGGAGGCTGCCCCTAATTCCTTTGACACTTTCACAACTTAGAATGGTATATCAACCTTAGGCACCCGGGAACAGCTCTCCACACAAGCCTGGTTTGGTCCATCTTCTCTCCATTAAGAAGAGAGAGGCTGATTCAGACACAACCCTTCATCCTGAACAGGTTGTTTGCCATGGAAAATGACTTTTTGTCTCTCAGGTCCTTCATTGCTGCCTACATCTTCTCCAGGGATCATTTCTGCATGGACCTTTGAGGTTCTTAACAGGTGGAGCATCCCCTACATTCCTGTATTGTAAGAACAATCTGTCTCTGCTCTTCTGTAAAGTTAGATTGAGTGAACAGTGTATGGTTAGGGTTAATTTCATGTTCGATTTGGGTTAGGAATCATTCTGCTGGATGAATAATTGTATTGGGAACCTGTGATATTTATAAGAATATCGAGGTTAAATATATGTATGAAAACAGAAATTAAAGTAAGATTTGAATCCCAGAAGGGCTTTGGGCAGTTGATTGGGATATTTAGCTTTGAATTGTGCACATATGTCTCAAATAAATCGATATACAATGGCAGAGGAACTTGAACCTTGGATGATTGAATGCTGAAGAGAACATCCAGTCAAAAGGGATTGTCGGTAGGATTAAGAAGATAGTCGTTATGTTTAGCAAGTAGAGTTAGTATAGGATATGTAACAAAAGTTCTTTAGCAATTTTTTTTCGGGCAGTGAGTGAATATAAATGTCAGCACATATGAAGAAATCAGACACAATGATGAAATGGGGAAAATTTGTAGAAAAGCAGATATCAATAGAGACATTAGGAAATCAGGCAAAGTATAAAGTGAGTGATAGGATAAGACATTTTCAACAGGGTTGAGATTGAATATCTAATCTTAGGAAGAAACAAATATGTAGGTCACCAATAGGATTGACATTTGAGAGCATTAGGCAACATGGACATGGATGTTGTTAGTAATCCATGTTCACTTTCCATTTAGACTTTGGTACAATCCTAAGTGGGACCTTTGCATTTTGTTTCCAGAATATTACTGTGATAAAATGTGTATGTAGATCAGATGACATGATTATTTCTTCCACCATTTCTAGGAGCAGTATTTTGAAGACGTATAAATTAGCATTGGGGGTAAAAAGAGGTGTACCCTGTTTCTATGAATATACAGATAATGCATGAATAGACCTTAATTTCAATAAATAATATAACTTGTTCCACTTTAAGTAATGGATTGAATTGATATCTGAAAATATATAAGAAATCTTATATTGATATGCAATCATTCATGACAACCAGTTATACACCTAATGTTAATATTAGGTTACGGTTTATCATGAAGTTTGTGTGAGTTTTGCTTCAAAAGTGATTATGGAAATCGAAAATAATGTGTTTGGAAAGAAGTCTCATGAAAAGGCCAGTCAAGGAACACCGAGGAATTCATGAGTTCTGAAGAAGGAAGTGATTGAAATTGAAAAAAAATGACGATAAATTTGCTTACTTGTGGATGAAATATTATAATATGATGTGAATAAACTGAAGAAATAGTAATGTACCAGTGTTGAATAAAAATGAACATCAAAATACACATCATGTCCCACAGGAATCTACTCGCATTGATGTTAAACTGTGTCAGTTACTGTAGAAATATTAGGATTTCTTTGCACCATTCACCAAAGTTAGTTTTCTTTTTTTTTTAATTTTTATTTATGCTTGTTCAAAACATGACATAGTTCTTGATATATAATATTCCACACTGTGATTCAAGTAGGTAATGAACTCCCATTTTTACCCCGTAAACAGATTGCAGAATCACATCAGTTACACATCCATTGATTTACATATTGCCATACTAGTGTCTGTCGTATTCTGCTGCCTTTCCTAACCTCTGCTATCCCCCTCCCCTTACCTCCCCTCCCCTCTTCTCTCTCTACCTCTTTACTGTAATTCATTTCTCCCCCTTGTATAATTTTTTCCTTTCCCTCACCTCCTCTTTTATGTAATTTATATAACCCTGAGGGTCTCCTTTTATTTCCATGCAATTTCCCTTCTCTCTCCCTTTCCCTTCCTCCTCTCATCCCTGTTTAATGTTAATTTTCTTCTCATTCTATTCGTCCCTACTCTGTTCTTAGTTACTCTCTTTATATCAATAAAGACATTTGGCATTTGGTTTTACGGATTGGCTAGGTTCACTTAGCATAATCTGCTCTAATGCCATCCATTTCTCTGCAAATTATATCATTTTGTCATTTTTTAATGCAGAGTAATACTCCATTGTGTATAAATGCCACATTTTTTATCCATTCATCTATGGAAGTGCATCTAGGTTGGTTCCACAGTCTTGCTATTGTAAATTGTGCTGCTATGAACATCAATGTAGCAGTGTCCCTGTAGCATTATTTTTAGGTCTTTAGGGAATAGACTGAGAAGGGGAATACCTGGGTCAAATGGTGGTTCCATTCCCAGTTCTACAAGAAATCTCCATACTGCTTTCCAATTTGGCTGCACCAATTTGCAGTCCCACCAGCAATGTACAAGTTTACCCTTTTCTCCACATCCTCACCAGCACTTGTTGTTGTTTGAGTTCATAATAAATATCTGGAATGGAAAATGCTCAGGAGTTCACAACCTTGAAGGTGGTAGAGGAGTTTCCAAAAGTAAGGGACAGGGTAAATACCACAAACATGGAGCTGTGTCGGCCTTAAGACTTCTTGAGAAAATGCCTCTGAGGTTGGGCACTTGAAATATATGTTGTTGTCAGGAGCTTTAGCTTCCTTTGTAGTGAGACCATCAAAGCTGAGTCTGCATCTATGTGACCTGAAGAACATGGTTTTTTATTTTCCTATAAACACGAGGCAGCAGTGCTGAATTCTCTCTTTGTAGGCAAACTGGGGCTACTGGGGGCTAAGTGTCTCCCCGTGTGGACTGTGAAGCCATTTGATCATCCTTCACATTTCGTCATGTTATTTGATGCTGCACTGAAAGTTTGGTATTTACTTTACGAAATAAAGGAGTTTAACTGCGATACAGTGCTGCAGGGAGTTCTGTCACGTGTTGTGGTCAGGATCGGCAGGAGAATGTACCAAGCAGGCTTCTATCACACATAGTTGCCCCCTTGACCATAGCAATATGATTCTGAACATTGCCCTGAAACCTCTGCATTCAACAAGATGCCTTTACATCCAAAGGTCTGCTAGCTGCACATGTCAGTCACAAACCATTTCTAAGCCAATGGCAGATCCACGTGGCCCCACCACAGATGTTTTTTCACACACCTACACTCTACTGCTCTGGGCCCACTACTCAGCAGGCTCCAACTTACTGGCATCTCTTTTCTACACCATTATCATGAAACTCAGTCAAACCAGACACTGTCTTGTATACTCATGATAAGCACCAGGACATCAAATGGTTTTCCAGTGCCAGCTGGTCATGGAAATTTCAAAAATTTCATGGTATTTTCTAGCCATTTTTCAAGGATGAAGTTGGAGGTACTGTGGGTTTCAATTCATTCAGGAACCATTAAATGTTGAGGAAGCTCATTTCAATGGAAGCTCTAGAGAACTCTCACAGGCAAGTCTTCCGAAAGAGTGGTCCAATGTCACATAAAGCCAGCCACATTGAGGTCTACAATGTGAGGTCCATGTGTGTTTTGACTCTCAACTATTGCTTCCAAGTCTTTCAGAATATAATCAAGTGATATCCTCGCTGAGATTCCCAGTGCTCTGTGGAAAGCCACCCTGGGCCTAGATCTCAGTTTCCAAGGGTGACTCTCATGTGTGGCCTCCGAAAATCCCAACACAATTCATGGCAATACTTCTCTAAGGTCAGTTCCAGAACTCAGTCTCCAAGGGGAATCCCACAAGAGTTGAAACCCAGGTGGACACAGTCATCTTTTCCAACTGCCATACAAATGACCACAATTGAAACCAAAACACTCCCACATGGCCCTCATGTTTTTCCATATAGACACTCATCATAACCTCTCGCTGGAGGTTTCCATGAGGGGCGCAGACCAAGACACTGTCCAAAATAAGCTCCCTTGCCCCTAATTTGCCGAAAGTCAGGGTGGCCTACACACCCTTACTGTGAACCAGAACTGATCAAATAGGGATGTAGTTAATACTGTTCTGCTTTTCCAATTTGAGGCCTACTGACTGTCAGGTATAGATTCTTTATGTGATTTGGAGTCATCAGAAAACCCAAGCACTTCTGCAGGGGTTCAAAGAACTCATTTGAACTAAAGGATCCTGATTCTTACTTGATGAAGGTCAGGAATCTAATAGAGGAAGGCAAGAGACTCATTTGCCATTTCTGTTTTGAATGCACACATGGAATCTATCTTTAGATGCATCAGGTGCTGAGAATCTAAGCCACAACCTCACACAGAACCAAGAGGCTGATTCAGACACATCCTTTTACAAAGCAATTAAGCAAAGAGCAACAGGTGATGCCCATTCATTTTCATTTGAAAACTGTTTTCTTCAGGCTTCCCAAAGGGGTGGCCAGAGGCAAAGACCTTCCTGACATTTAGGGCAACAGAAAAACAGGTAAGCAAAAGACCCAAAGCAGGGTTTCTCCACTGAGACTTTCCTGGTCACACTGATATCTGAGTTTTCTGAGATGCTCCCCATTCACTTCAGCTATCAAGTACATGGTCATGTCACAGAGCTTGGGGTTGTATATATCTTGGACACAAAACCATGAGCCTATTCTGGAGAGTGGCCAGAATTCAGGAAGAAAACAGGATCTTAGGAAGATAGTAGGTTTTGCCCATCCAGAAGGCAAGCCGCGGTCCATTCATCAATTGGGCAGGATGAATGCCAGGAAGCTTTCTACTAGACAGGACACATCCATTAATTCATTCTCTTTTCTAATGTCTACAACCACAGACACAGAGGGATACACAGACATAGAAACACTCACATGTCAAACGACTTACTAGAAACAGTGCAATCCAAACCAAACAAACTGCATTTTCTACCTATTCTCAGAACATGTGACAAAACCACAAAACCACAACCACTCCCACAAAGGCACCTCCTTCCCCCAAGTAGGTCTGTGACTATCCAGAGTGTCCTCTGACTGGTGGGCCATACAATGTTCTCCCGAAATGTCCTGTCCTGACTCAGATCTGGTCTCCTTGGCCAACTCTGTGAAGTTGTCAGGAGCCAGCGGTGAGCCACTACCTGCTTTCTCAGAAAAGGTCCCTCTTCAGAGCTCTCCTGGCCTTTGGCCATCCTCACATAGGTAGGTACCAAGAAAGACTGACCCTGTCCTTGGTAAAACCGAACAAGTGAGCCCACTGGGACTGGGACTGGGACTGGCTCTGGGTGCCTGTCTTCATGGATCCCAAGTTCAGAGAATTCCTTCACCAAGGAAGTGACGTAGGTCACTTCCTTCAGGAACTGAATCAGGTTACTGCCTTGGCAACCAATTTGTCCTAACAGTTGCTTCCAAGAGTCCAATGAGTTGGAGGCTGCCCCTACTTCCAGTGAAACTTTCACAATTTTGCATGGTATATCAACCATAGGCACCCAAAAAAAGCTCTCCAGATAGGCCTGGTTTGGTCCATCTTCTATACATTAAGAAAAGAAATGTTGATTCAGACACATCCCTTCATGCTAACCAGGTTGTTTGTCATGGAAGATGACTTTTGCTCTCTGACGTCATTCATAGCTGCCTACATTTAATCCTGGGATCATTTCTTTAATGACCTTGGAGGTTCTCAGCAAGTGGAAGATCCCCTAATTTCTGTATTGAAAGACCAACTCTGTCCCTGCTCTTCAGTAAAGTTAGATTGAGAGAACAGTGTATGGTCAGGGTTAATAACATGTTCCATTTGGGTTAGGAATCATTCTGCGGGATGAATTATGGTATTGGGAACGTGCGATATTTATAAGAATATAAGTGAATTATAAGTATGAAAACAGACATCTAGGTAATATTTGAAGCCCAGAATTGATTGGACCCTTAGCTGGGATTCTTAGCTTTGAATTATATTCTGCACAGATGTCTCAGATAAATCGATATACAATGGCATAATTACTTGTACCTTGGTTTATTGAATGTTGAAGAGAACATCCAGTCAAAAAGGGATAATTTGTAGGATTAGTAAGATAGTTGGTAGGTTTTGAAAGAAGAGTGAGTATAGGATTTGGATAAAAAGATCTTTAGCTGTAGGGTTTCGGATAGAGTGAATGTAATTGTCAGCACATGTGGAGAGTCTGTCAAAAGGATGAACTGGGGAAAAAAGTAGGAATGCAGATATCAATTGACATTAGGATATCAGGCAAAGTATAAAGTGAGTGATAGAATTATACATTTTCAACAGGCTTGAGTTTGAATATATAATCTTAGGAAGAAACAAACATGTAGTCACCAAAAGGATGAACTTTTGAGAGCATTAGGCAACATGGACATGGATGTTTTCCGTAATCCATGCTCACTTTTCATTTAGGCTTTGGTACAAACATAAGTTTGACCTCTTCTTTCTGTGTGCAGAATACTACTGTGGTAAAATGTATATGTAGATCAGGTGACATGAGTATTTCTTCCACCATTTCTGGGAGCAATATTTTGAAGACGTATCAATTATTTTTGGAGGTAAAAATGGTGTACACTGTGTCTATAATTATAGAAATAATGCATGAATAGACCATACTGTAAATAAATATTATAACTGGTTCTAACTTTAAATAATGGATTGAATTGATATCTGAAAATATACAGAAAATCTTACATTGATATACAATCCTTCATTCCAACCAGTAATATATCTAATGGTTATATCAGCATTATGGTTTTTCATGAAGAATGTGTGAGTTTTGCTTCAAAAGTGATTATGGAAATCGGAAATAATGTGTTTGGAAAGAAGTCTCATGAAAAGACCAGTCAAGAAACCTGGAGGAATACATGTGTTTTGAAGCAGAAAGTGATTGAAAGTGAAACAAATGCCTATATATTTGTGAACTTGTGGATCAAATATATATCCTATGATGTGCATAAACTGAAGAAATAGTAATGTACCACTGTTACATAAAAATGAACGTCAAAATACACATCATGTCCTCTCCCACAGGAATCTACTTGCATTGATGTTAAACTGGGTCAGTTATTGTAGAAATATTAGGATAATGCCGCAGTCTTGCTGGGCACAATCAGGAGCCACTTGCCAAAAGAAACGAACTTTATTTTTAGAACCACACACGCCAAACAAAACAGCCTCTCAGGAAAAACCTTCAGAGCCCCAACTGCCACCACTGGCTTCCCAAAACCTCTCCCTCCCACATGAGCCTCTCTCCGCCTCCCACAATCCTCCTGCTCTTGAGGCCGATTGGCTGGGTCATGTGGGCAAAGTAAAAAAAAGTCCCCCAATGAGCAGTTTTGTGGTCTGAAAGGGCAGGGAAACAGCCCATTGAGCATCACCGCAGAGGAGCCAATCAGCTAGTTGTTGCTGGGGCCGCTGTGAGCTAATCATCAGCCGGCAGCTGGAAGTTTGCTGGCAGCAGGAATTTTGCTGGGGCCCCTTCGGCTGTGGCTCTCAACATCTTCCCCTCTCTGTTTAAACAACACGCATGTGGCTTAGGGACCGTGCCTGCCTTAGGTTGTCCAATAGTACATATGGTCTTTACCCGTTAAGTTGGTACCATTGCAATTGGATCTTACCCGTCACTGACTACCCGTCCAGTATAGAGCCACACCTGTGGAGAGGTCTTTGTACCAGCGGGGGTGGGTGAGGTTCTTTGCCTCACCTCTGTTGGCCCCCCCAAATTTTAGCTGGACGATCATGACACGCAGAAGGGAGGAAGATACACCAAGCCAATTGACGGCTCCTTTTGGAAAAATTGTACCACCGATGACATCATCAGCAAATATACCCCAACACTACGACAAGTCGCTGCACCAACAGATAGTTCACAATGCATTTAGGTGAGTTCACATGTGTCCAGGCAAGTTCTGCAAGCAGTACAGGGATGGCTATTGCAGAAGCTGTAGACTGGAATTATATTTGATTTCACCTGCACTGGGATGAAGATAGGAACTCTGGCAATAATGTCTAAAGAAAAAAATTATGTAACATTCCAGAAGGCACTAAAACCAAAAAAAAAAAAAAACATATGTAACATTCCAGAAGGCACATCAAAAACCAAAATGGCCCAAAAAGCATTCATTGAGGATGAAGTCTCTCACCTTCCTCTGTAAGGTTCCTGACCTCCATAAAATGAGAATAGGGATTTATTGGGTCAAATGAGTTCTTCAAAACCCTGCAGAGGGTAGCCAATGGGTTATTGGGTTTTTTCATTACTCCAATTCACATCAAGAATCTATACTCCACAGACAGTAGGCCTCAAACTGGAGAAGCAGAGCAGTACTAAAGTCAGGGTTATTTGATCACTCCTGGTTCACAGAATGGGTCTCCAGGCCACCTTGACTTTAGGCAAATGAGAGGAAAGGGAGATTATTTTGGACACTGTCTTGGGCTGTGCCCCTCAAGGAAACGTCAAGCCAGAGGTTATGATGAGCGTCTATATGGAAGAAGATGAGGGCCATTTGGGAGTTTTTTGGTTTTCCTTGTGGTCATTTATGTGGCAGTCGGAAGAGATGACTGGGTCCACCAGGGCTTGAACTCTGGTGTGATTCCCCTTAGAGACTGAGTCCTGGAACTTACCTCAGAGAAGTATTGCCATGATTTGTGTTGGGATTTTAGGCGGCCACCCATGAGAGTCGCCCGTTGAAACTGAGATCTAGGCCCGGGGTGGCTTTCCACAGAGCACTGGGAATCTCAGACAGAATATCATATGATATTATTTTGAAATACTTGCCAGACATAGTTGAGAGTCAAAACACACATGGACCTCACATTGTAGACCTCAATTGGCCTGGCTTCATGTGACTATTTGGCCACTCTTTGGAAAGCCTTGCCTGTGAGAGTTCTCCAGAACTTTCCTTGAAATGAGCTTCCTCAACATTGAATAATTCCTGAAAGAATTGAAACAAATAATGCCTCCAACTTCATCCTTGTAAAATGGCTAGATAAATACCATGAAATTTTTGAAATTCGCATGATGAGGTGGCACTGGAGAACCTTTGATGTTCTGTTGCTCATCATTAGTGTACCAGACAGTGCCTTGATTGATTGGGTATAATGAAAGTGGTGTAGAACAGAGATGTCGGTTAGATGGAGACTGCGGAGTATTTGGCCCAGAGCTGTGGTGTGCAGGTGTGTGATAAAATATTTATGGTGGTGCCATGTGGATCTGCCATTGATTTCCAAATGGCTTTTAGCTGACATGGTGCACCCAGCAGACCCTTATATGCAAAGGCATCTTGTTATATGGAGAGGTTTCAGGGCAATGTTCAGAATCAGGTTGCTATGGTCAAGGGGGCAAGCTATGTGGGATAGAAGCCGGATTGGTGCGTTCTCCTGGAGACTCTGACCCACCACATGTCACAGAACTCCCTCCAACACTGTGTCCCAGTTGAACTCCTTGTATTTCTTGAAGCAAATACCAAACTCCCAGTTCAGCACCAAGAAACACAATGAAAATTGAAGGATGACTAAATGGCTTCATCGTCCACACAGTTTGACACTTTGGCCCAGTGGCCTCTGTTTACCTACAAAGAGAAAAATCAGCACTGCTGCCTCAGGTTCATTGGAAAATAAGAAACCATGTTCTCCAGGTCACATAGATTCAGACCCAGCTTTGATGGTTTCACTACAAATGAAGACAAAGCTACTGACAAAAACATATATTTCAAGTGCCACACCTCAGAGGCAGTTTCTCCAGAAGTCTTTTTTCCATCAGACCTCCATGGTTGTGGAGTGTTTACTCAGTTCCTTACTTCTGGAAACTCCTCTACCTGCTCCCAGGTTGAGAACTCCTGAGAATTTTCCATTCCAGATATGTATTCACAGATTTTCTTACTCTTCTCCTCTAATTGTGTGTCACTTGGGGCAAAGGTAATGTCAAGGCATTGTTCTAGGTGAGAGTGGGAAGATTATTGTGTAGCACATATTTGCATACACATTGGATACATTATCCTATTTTCCATTTGAAATACTGAATTCCCGACACTAACCCATACCCTACTAGACTCTGACTACTTATCCTAAAATGATGGAGAAAAAGAAACCTAACAGAATAGAAATACAGGCCTTTTGTAGGAGGCATGGTGTATACTTGGATTTTCCTTCTCCTTTATCAAGGATATGTGTTATGAATCTAGTCAACTTTTCATTGTAATATTTCTCCATGAGTTTTCAAAGTTAACACATATGTAAATTCCTGTCTCCTTTTCTCTGTAGCCTCTTTAGAACATGTATATTTTTATGCATATATAGACTCCTACCTGGTAACACACGTACATTCTTGTGAGCTCACTGACTTTGGAATATACAAATTATGAGAATAGATAACTTCCCCTAAATACTGATGGAACTGAAAATTCAACCTATGGGTGAACTTCCTAGTGAACAACATCATACATAAATCCATGTTCAGTAAAATGAATATTTTTAGATATGTGGATGATATATATTTCATGATAAATTTTGATTGGCATATATATTGCTACATTTTATTGTTGTGTGTGTGTGTGTATGTATATATATGTATATATATATATATATATATATATATATATATATATATATATATATATATATATTCACGAGATTTTCCAGATTTTCCAAAATATGAAATAAATGTGTCTTATTATACACTCCCTAAATTCATTCAAGTTCATGTATGTGGATTTAAAATCAACATTTTACATGATTATCATCAGTCTGGCTGGGCACAATTCAGGAGCCAATTGTCAAAAGAAACGAACTTTATTTTTAGAACCACACAAACCAAACAAAACAGCTTCTCAGGAAAAACCCTCAGAGCCCAACTGCCACCACAGTCTTCCCACAAGCCTCTCCCTCAACCACAAGCCTCCTCCTTTTGAGGCCGATTGGCTGGGTCACATGGGTGGAGCCAAAAAAGTCCACCAATGAGCAGCTCCGTTGTCTGAAAGGGCAAGGAAACATCCCATTGAGCATCACCACAGAGGAGCCAATCAGCTAGATGTTGCTGGGGCCTCTGTGAGCCAATCATCCACTGGCAGTCTGAATGGGCGGGGAAACAGCTCAATGAGCATCTGCAATGAGCATCACCACAGAGGAGCCAATCAGCTAGATGTTGCTGGGGCCACTGTGAGCCAATCATCAGCCGGCAGCTGGAAGTTTCCTGGCAGTTGGAGGTTTCCTGGGGCCCCTTTGCCTGTGGCTCTCAACATCTCCCCCTCTCTGTTTAAACAACAAGCATGTGGCTTAGGGACCATGCCTGCCTTTGGTTGTTCAAAAGTACATATGGTCCTTACTGGAGAACCTTGGCTGTGGCTATCAACAGGATTTGTATGTACCATTCACTGAAGTTAGTTTTCAGTACTAGGAAACAAATATGTATTTCAGGTGGATAAATATTTCTGCGAAAAATCTTGTGAAAAGTTGATTATAAATCCACATACTTGAACATAAATGAATTTAGGGAGTGTAAATAAGATACATATATTTCATATTTTGAAAAATCTGGAGAGTGTGTGGGTGTGTGTGTGTATACACACACACACACACACAGATATTAAAATGTAGCAACATATATGCAAATCGAAATTCACCATGAAATATACATCAATCACAGATCCAAAAATATTCAATTTTCTTAACAGGGATTTATGTATAATGTTGTTCTACTAGGAAGCTCACCCATTATTTGAATTTTCAGTTCCAACAGCGTTTAGGAGGAGTGATGTCTTCTCACAAATTGTATCTCCCAAGTCAGTCACCTCACAAGAATGTAGGTGTGACACCAGGTAGGATTTGATATGTGCATATAAAAATACATTGCTGAATAGGCTACAGACAAAGGGAGACAGGAATTCCCATATTTGTTAACTTTAAAAATACATGGAGATCTATTTCAATTAAAAATAGACTGGATTTATAACACCTAACATTTATCATGCAAAAGGCAAGATCAACTATACACCATGCCTCGTCTGAACTGCTTGTATTTCAATTCTGTTTGTGTTACTTTTCTGCATCATATTAGAATTAGTAGTCAGAGTCTAGTAGGGTATGGGTTCGGGTTCGTGTCAGGGATTCAGTATTTCGAATGGAAAATTGGAAAATGAATCCAATGTGTATGCAAATATGTGCTACACACAAAAAATTCCCACTCTCATTCAGAACAATGGCTTGAAATAACCACGCCCCATGTAAGAAACAATTAGAGGAGAAGAGTTAGAAAATCTGTGAATACATACGTAGAATGGAAAATGCTCAGTAGTTCACAACCTTTGATGTGGAAGAGACGTTTCCAAACCTTAGGGACAGGGTAAAACTCCACAAACATGGAACTCTGCTGGCCTAAACACTTCTGGAGATACTGACAATGAGGTTGGGTACTTGAAATATATGTTGTTGTCAGAAGCTTTAGCTTCCTTTGTAGTGAGACCATCAAACTTGGGTCTGCATTTTTGTGACCTGGAGGACATGAATTCTTATTGTCCAATGAACATGAGGCAGCAGTGCTGAATTCACTCTTTGTAGCTAAACTGTGGCCACTGGGGGATAAGTGTCTCCCCGTCTGGACTTTGAAATCATTTGGTCATGCTCCACTTTTCGTGGTGTTTCTTGCTGCTGCAGTGGGTGTTTTGTATTTGGTTCATGACATACAAGAAGTTAAACTGGGACACAATGCTGGAGGGAGTCCTGTAACGTATGGTGTGTCAAGGTCTGCAGGAGATTGCACCAACCAGGCTTCTATCCCCCATTGCTTGCCCCCTTTACCATAGGAACTTGATTCTAAATATTGCCCTGAAAACTCTCCATGTAACATGATGCCTTTACATACAAAGTTCTGCTAGCTGCACCATGTCAGTCACAAGCCATTTGAAAGCCAATGTAAGATCCACATGACCCCACCACAGATGTATTGTCACACACCTGCACACAACTGCTCTAGGCCCACTACTCAGCAGGCTCCAACTTACTGGCATGTCTGTTCTACACCATTTTCATGAAACGCAGTCAATGAAGGCATTTTATGGTACACTCATGATCAGCAACAGGACATCCAAAGGTTCTCCAGTGCCACCTGGTCATGGGAATTTCAAAATTTGGTGGTAGTTATCTAGCCATTTTTGAAGGATGAAGTTGGAGGCACTGTGGGTTTAAATTCATTTAGGAGCCATTAAATATTGAGTAAGCTCATTTCGATGAAAGCTCTGGAGAACTCTCACAGGAAAGGCTTCCCAAAGAGTGGCCCAAGGTCACATGAAGCCAGGCCCATTGAGGTCTACAATGTGAGGTCCATGTGTGTTTTGACTCTCAACTATGGCTGTCAAGTCTTTCAAAATAAAATCATGTGATATCCTTGCTGAGATTCTCAGTGCTCTGTGGAAAGGAACCCTGGGCTTAGATCTCAGTTTCCAAGGGTGACTCTCATGCATGGCCTGCTAAAATCCCAACACAATTCATGGCAATACTTCTCTGAGGTCAGTTCCAGAACTCAGTCTCTAAGGTAAATCACACCTGAGTTCAATCCCAGGTGGACCCAGTCATCTCTTCCAAATGCCACACAAATGACCACAATTAAAACCAAAACACTCCCACATGGCCCTCATCTTCTTCCATATAGACACACATCATAACCACTGGCTGGTGGTTTTCATGAGTTGCGCAGCCTAAGACAGTATCCAAAATAAGCTCCCTTGCCCCTCATTTGCCTAAAGTCATGGTGGCCTGGACACCCTTCCGGTGAACCATGAGTGATCAAAAAGGCTTGCTGTTAAAACTGCTTCGATTTTCCAATTTTAGGCCTACTGACTCTTGGGTTTAGATTCTTAATGTTAAATGGAGTCATGAGAAAAACCAAGCACCTCTGGGCTAGCCTCTTCAGGGCTTTGAAAAACTCATTTGACCAAAAAGATCTTGATTCTCACTTGATGGAGGTCAGGATCCTTAGAAGAATTCGAGAGACTTCATCCACAATGACTGCTCTTTTGGCCATTTTGGTTTTGGATACACAAGAGATCTTTCTTTAGATCCCTCAGGTTCTGAGTATCTAGGCCACAGCCTCACAGGGGGCCAAGAGCCTGAATCAGACACATCCCATTCCAAAGCAATTAAGCAAAGAGCCACAGGTGATGCCCATTTATTTCCATTTGAAAACTGTTTTCTTCATGCTTCACAAAGGGGTGGCCTGAGGCAAAGATGTTCCTGACATTCAGTGCAACAGAACAATAGGTAAGCAAAATTCCCAAAGCAGGGTTTCTCCACTGAGACTTTCCTGGTCACACTGATATCTGAGTTTTCTGAGATGCTCACCATTCCCTTCAGCTATGTAGTACATGGCCATGTCACAGAGCTTGGAGGTGGTACATATTTTGGACACAAAACCATCAGTCTATTCTGGAGAGTGCCCACAATTCAGGAAGAAAACAGGAACTTAGGAAGATAGTAGGTGTTGCCCATCTATAAGACAAGCCACAGTCCATTCATAAATTGGGCAGGATGAATCCTGAGAAGATTTCAACTAGACAGGACTCATCCATTGATGCATTTTCTTTTCTAATGTCTACAACCAGGGGCACAGTGGGATACACTGATATCCAAACACATGCCTTGTCAAACGACTTACTACAAACAGGTCCCGCCAAAACAAACAAACCGCCATTCCTACCTATTCTCAGAACATGAGACAAATTCACAAATCCCCACCCACACCCACAAAGACACCTCCTTCCCCCAAGTAGGTCTGTGACTATCTGGAGTTTCCACTGACTCGTGGGCCATAGTATGTTCCAAATAAATGGCCTTCCTGTCTCAGACCTGCTTTCCTTGTGCAACTCTGTGAATTTGTCAGGAGCCAGCAGTGTGCCAGTACCTGCTTTCTCAGGAAAAACCCCTCTTCAGAACTTTCCTGCGTTTTGGACATCCTCACATCAGTAGGTACCAAAAATGAATGTCTGTGTCCTTGGTAAATCCAAACAAGGAGACCACTGGGACTGGGACTGGACTGGCTATGGGTTCCTGTCTTCCTGGATCCCAAGTTCAGAGAGTTCCATCACCAAAGAAGTGATGTGAGGTCACTTCCTTCAGGAACTGAATCAGATCACTGCCTTGGCAACCTCTTTGTCCTAACAGTTGCTTCCAAGGCTACCATGAGAAAGAGGCTGCCCCTACTTCCTGTGACACTTTCACAAGTTAGAATGCTATATCAACCATAGGCACCCGGGAGCAGCTCTCCACACAGGCCTGGTTTGGTCCATCTTCTCTACATTAAAAAGAGAGAGGCTGATTCAGAAACAACCCTTCATTCTGACCATGTTGTTTGCCAGGGAAGATGACTTTTGCTCTCTCAGGTCCTTCATAGCTGCCTACATCTTCTCCAGTGATCATTTCTGCATGGAACTTTGTGGTTCTCAGCAGGTGGAAGATCCCCTACATTCCTATATTGTAAGACCAACTCTGTCCCTGCTCGTCTGTAAAGTTAGATTGAGGGAACAGTGTATGGTTAGGGTTAATAACATGTTCGATTTGGGTTAGAAATTATTCTGCTGGATGAATAATTGTACAAGAATAATGAGGTGAAATGTATGTAGGAAAACAGAAATCTAAGTAAAATTTGAAGCCCAGAAGGGGATTGGGCTTCAAGGGATTGTGATACTTAGCATTGGGATCAAGGGATTGTGATACTTAGCATTGAATTATGTTCTGCAGAGATGTCTCAGAGAGATCGATATACAATGGCAAAAGACCCTGTACCTTGGATTATTGAATGTAGAAGAGAACATCCAGTCAGAAAGCGTTAATAGGTAGGATTAGGAAGATAGTCAGTAGGTTTAGGAGGAAGAGTGAGTATAGGATTTGGAACAAAAGTTTCTTAGCAATAGGGTTTCCATTAGAGTGTGAATGGAAATGTCAGCACATCTGAAGAGTCAGTCACAATGATGAACTGGGGAAAATATGTAGGAAAGCAATCAATAGAGACATTATGAAATCAGGAAAAGTATAAAGTGAGAGAAAGGATTAGATGTTTTCAACAGGGTTGAATTTGAATATATAATCTTAGGAAGAAACAAATATATTGTCACAAATAGGATTGATTTTTGAGAGCATTAGGCAACTTGGACATGGATGTTTTTAGTAATCCATATTCACTTTACATTTAGGCTTTGGTACAAACATAAGTGTGACCTTTTCTTTTTGTGTCCAAATATTACTGTGATAAAATGTATATGTAGATAAGGTGACATGTGTATTTCTTCCATCATTTCTGAGACCAATAATTTGAAGACGTATAAGTTAGTATTGGGTTTACAAAGAGGTGTACCCTGTGTCTATGAATATAAAGAAAAAGCATGAATAGACTGTACAGTGAATAAATAATATAACTGGTTTCACTTTAAATCATGGATTGAATTGATATCTGAAAATATATAAGAAATATTATATTGATACAAAATCATTCATTCCAACCAGTTATACATCTAATGGTAATATTAGGGTTATGGATTATCATGAAGGGTGTGTGAGTTTTGCTTCAAAAGTGATTATGGAAATCGAAAATAATGTATTTGGAAAGAAGTCTCATGAGAAGACCAGTCAAGAAACATGGAGGAATACATGTGTTTCGAAGCAGAAAATGATTGAAAGTGAAACAAATGCCTATAATTTTGTAACTTGTGGATGAAATATATATCTTATAATGTGCATAAACTGAAGAAATAGTAAAATACCAGTGGTGAATAAGAATGAACATAAAAATACACATCATGTCCCATAGGAATCTACTTGCATTAATGAGAAACTGGGTCAATTATTGTAGAAATATTAGGATTTGTATTCACGATTCACTGAAGTTAATTTTCAGTAATAGGAAACAAATAGTATTTCAGGTGGTTGAATATTTCCGAGAATAATCTTGTGAAATGTTGACTATAAATCCACATACATGAACTAGAATGAAATTAAGGAGTGTATAATAAGACACATATATTTAATATTTTAAAACATCTGGAGTGTGTATACACACACACACACACACACACACACACACATTAAAAAGTAGTAGTATATATGCCAATCGAAATTCATCATGAAATATATATCATCCACAGATCGAAAAATATTCATTTTCCTGAACATGGAATTATGTATAATATTGTTCAACTAGGAAGCTCAGAGAGAGGATGAATTTTCAGATCCCACAGTGTTTAGGAGGAGTGATCACTTCTCACAATTTGTATCTGCCAAGTCAGACACCTGACAAGAATGTACGTGTGATACCAGGTAGGATTCTATATATGCATATAAAAATAGATGTGCTGAATAGGCTACATAGAATGGGAGAGAGGAATTCACATATTTGTTAACTTTAAAAACACATGGAGAACTATATCAATTACAAATTGACTAGATTTATAACACCAACACTTTGTCAGGCAAAAGCCGTGTCCAACTATACACTATGCCTCCTCTGATATGCTTGTATTTCTATTCTGTTTGAGTTATTTTTCTCCATCATATTAGGATTAGTAGTCAGAGTATAGTAGGTTATGGGTTAGTGTCAGGGATTCAGTATTTCAAGTAGAAAATAGGAAAATGAATCTAATATGCATGAAAATATGTGCTACAAAAAATATTCCCACTCTCATCCAGAAGAATGCCTTGAAATTATCTTCGCCCCTAGTATGACACAATTAGAGGAGAAGAGTTAGAAAATATGTGAATACATATCTGGACTGGAAAATGCTCAGCATTACACAACTATGGAGGTGGTAGAACAGTTTCCAAAAGTAAAGGACAGTGTAAACCCTCCACAAACATGGAGCTATGCTGGCCTAAAGACTTCTTGAGAAACTGCCTCTGAGTTTGGGTAGTTGAAATATATGTTGTTGTCAGGAGCTTAACTTCCTTTGTAGTGAGACCATCAAAGTTTGGTCTGCATCTATGTGACCTGGAGGACATGGTTTCTTATTTTCCAATGAACATGAGGCTGCAGTGCTGAATTCACTCTTTGTAGCTAAACTGTGGTCACTGGGGGCTAAGTGTCTCCCCATGTGGACTTTGAAGCCATTTGGTCATCCTCCACTTTTCCTGGTGTTTCTTGCTGCTGCACTGGGTGTTTTGTATTTGCTTCACGACATACAAGGAATTCAACTGGGAAACAGTGCTGGAGGGAGTCCTGTAACATGTGGTGGGTCAGGGTCTGCAGGAGAATTCCCCAACTTGGCTTCTATCCCACATTGCTTGCCCCCTTGACCATACCAACCTGATTCTGAACATTGCCCTGAAACCTCTCCATATTACAAGATGCCATTTCATATAATGGTCTGCTGGCTGCACGAAGTCAGTCACAAGCAATTTGGAAGCCAATGTAATATCCACATGGCCACACCACAGATGTATTATCACACACCTGCACACCACTGCTCTAGGCCCACTACTCAGCACGCTCTAACTTACTGGCATCTCTGTTCTACACCATTTTCAAGAAACCTAGTAAATCAAGGCACTGTCTGGTACACTCATGATCAGCAATGGGACATCCAATGGTTATCCAGTGCCACCTGGTCATTGGGAATTTCAAAAATTTTATGATATTTATCTATCCATTTTTCAAGAATGAAGTTGAAGGCACTTTGGGGTTTCCATTCATCCCGGAACCATTAAATGGTGAGGAAGCTCATTTCAATGAAAGCTCTGAGGAACTCTCACAGGCAAGGCTTCCCAGAGTGTGCCCAAAAGGTCACATGAAGAAAGGCCCTTTAAGGTCTATAATTTGAGGTCCTTGTGTGTTTTGACTCTTAACTGTGGCTGCCAAGTTTTTCAGAATAAAATCATGTGATATCCTTGCTGAGATTCTCAGTGCTCTGTTGAAAGCTTTCCTGGGCCTAGATCTCAGGTTTCAATGGCGACTCTTATTCATGGCCTCCTACAATCCCAACACAACTCATGGCAACACTTCTCTGAGGTCAGTTTCAGAACTCAGTTTCTAAGGGGAATCACACCAGAGTTCAAGCCCATGTGGACCCAGTCATCTATTCCAAACGCCACAAAAATGACCACATTTGAAACCAAAACATTCCCACATTGCCCTTATCTTTAACCATATAAACACTCATCATTAACTCTGGCTGCAGGTTTCCAAGAGTGGCACAGCCCAAGACAGTGTCCAAATAATGCACCCTTGCCCCTGATATGTCCAAAGTAAGTGTGGCCTGTTCACCCTTCTTATGAACCAGGAGTGATCAAATAGGCCTGCCATAAATACTGCTCTGCTTCTCCAATTTGAGGCCTACTGACTGTCAGGTATAGATTCTTTATGTGATTTGGCATCATGAGACAACCCAAGCAGTTCTGCAGGAATTTGAAGAACTCATTTGATCCAAAGGATCCCTATTCTCACTTGATGGAGGTCAGGAACCAAACAGAAGAAGTCAAGAGACTTCATCCACAATGACAGATTTTTTGCCATTTTGGTTTGGATGCACACATGGGATCTTCTTTAGATCTATCAGGAGCTGAGAATTTTAGCCACAGCCTCAAACAGGGCCTAGTGTCTGATTAAGGCACATCCCTTTCCAGAGCAATTAAGCAAAGAGCCACAGGTGATGCCCATTCATTTCCATTTGAAAACTATTTCTTCAGGCTTCACAAAGGGGTGGCCTGAGGCAAAGACATTCCTGACATTCAAGGCAACAGAAACATAGATAAGCAAATGGAGCCAAGCAGGGTTTCTCCACTGAGACTTTACTGGTCACACTGGTATCTGAGTTTTCTGAGATGTTCCCATTCCCTTCAGCTATCAAGGACATGGCCATGTCACAGAGTTTGGAGGTGGTACATATCTTGGACAATAAACCATGATACTATTCTGGAGAGTGGCCAGAATTCAGGAAGAAAACAGCAACTTAGGAAGTTAGTAGGTGTTTCCCATCCATAAGGCAAGCAACAGTCCATTAATCAATTGTGCAGGATGAATGCTGTGAATCTTTCTACTAGACAGGACACCTCCATTGATGCATTCTCGTTTCTAATGTCTAAAACCACGGACACAGTGGCTACACAGACATAGAAACACTCACCTTGTCTAAAGACTTACTAGAAAAAGTCGACTCCAAACCAAACCAACCACCTTTCCTACCTATTCTCAGAACATGAAACAAAACCACAAACTCACACCCACAACCAAAAAGGCACCTCCTTCCCAAAAATAGGTCTTTAACTATCTGGAGTGTCCTCTGACTGGTGGGCCATACTATGTTCCACTCGAAATGGCCTGTCCGGTCTCAGATCTTGTCTCCTTGGCCAACTCTGTTATTCTGGGAGGAGCCAGTGGTTAGCCACAACCTGCTGTCTCAAGAAAGGCCCCTCTTCAGAGCTCTACTGGCATTTGGCCATCCTCACATGACTAGGTACCAAGAAGGTCTGACTCTGTACTTGGTAAATCCAAACAAGTGAGCCCACTGGGACTGGGACTGGGACTGGCTCTTGGTGCCTGGCTTCTTGCATCCCAATTTCAGAGAGTTCCATCACCAAGAAAATGAGGTATGTCACTTTCTTTGGAACTGAAGGAGGCCACTGCCTTGGCAACAACTTTGTCCTAACACTTGCTTACAATGGTCCCATGAGTTGGAGGGTGCCCCTACTTCCTGTGACAATTTGACTAGTTAGAATGGTATATCAAAATAGACACCATGGAACAGCTCTCCACGAAGGCCTGGTTAGGTCCATCTTCTCTACATTAAGAAGAGAGAGTCTGATGCATACACATCCCTTCGTCCTGTGCAGGTTGTTTGCCATGGAAGATGGCTTTTGCTCATTCAGGTCCTTCATAGCTGCCTACATCTTCTCCAGGGATAATTTCTACATCGAACTTTGAGGTTCTCAGCAGTTGGAAGATCACCTACATCCCTTATTGAAAGAATAGCCCTGTCCCTGCTCTTTTGTAATGTTAGATTGAGGCAAGAGTGTATGGTTAGGGTTAATTACAGGTTCGATTTGGGTTAGGAATCATTCTGCGGGATGAATAATGGTATTGGGAACCTGCAATATATAGAAATAGAGTGGTTAAATATAAGTATGGAAACAGAAATCTAGGTAAGATTTGAAGCTCAGAAGTGCATTGGGCAATAGATTGGGACACGTAGCTTTGAATTACGTTCTGCATACATATTTCAGAAAAATCGATATACAATGGCATAGGACCTTGTACCTCGGATGATTGAATGTAGTAGAGTACATCCACTCAAAAAGGGATAGTCGATAGGATCAGGAAGATAGTCAGTATGTTTCGGAAGAAGATAGAGTATAGGATTTGGACCAAAGTTCATTAGCAATAGGGTTTTGGTTAGAGAGTGAATGTCAATGTCAGCACATGTGAAGGGTCAGTCACAATGTTGAACTGGGAAAAATATGTAGGAAAGTAGATATCAATAGAGACATTAGGAAATCAGGCAAAGTATAAAGTGAGTGAAAAAACAAGACATTTCCAACAGTTTTGAGGTTGAATATATAATCTTAGGAAGAAACAAAAATGTGGTCACCAATAGGATTGACATTTGAGAGCATTAGGCAACCTGGATATGGATGTTTTTAGTAATCCATGTTCAGTTTCCATTTAGGCTTTGGTACAATCATACATGTGACTTTTGCATTTTGTGTCCAGAATATTACTGTGGTAACATGCATATGTAGATCAGGTGACATGAGTATTTCTTCCACCATTTCTGGGAGCAATATTTAGAAGATGAATAAATTAGTATTGGGCATACTAAGAGGTGTACCCTGTGTCTATGAATATAGAGATAATGCATGAATAGACCATATAGTGAATAAATAATATAACTGGTTCCACTTTAAATAATGGATTAAACTGATATCAGAATATATATAAGAAATACTATATTGATATGAAATCATTCCTTCCAACCAGTTATACATCTAATGGTGATATTATAGTTATGGTTTATCATGAAGTGAGTGTCAGTTTTGCTTCAAAAGTGATAAAGGAAATCAAAAATAATGTATTTGGAAAGAAGTCTCATGATAAGACCAGTCAAGAAACCTGGAAGAATCCATGTGTTCTGAAGCAGGAAGTGATTGAAAGTGAAATAAATGCCTATAAGTTTGCTAACTTGTGGATGAAATATATATCCTATGATGTGCACAAATTGAAGAAATAGTAATGTACCAGTGTTGAATTAAAATAAATTTCAAAATACACATCATGTCACATAGGAATGTACTTGCATTGATGTTAAACTGGGTCAGTTACTGTAGAAGTATTAGTATTTGTATGCAACATTAACTGAAGTTAGTTTTCAGTACTGCAAACAATATGTATTTCAGGTGGATGAATATTTCTGAGAATGATCTTGTGAAAAGTTGATTATAAATCCATATACATGAACATGAATGAATTTAGTGAGTGTATATAAGACACATATATTTCATTTTTTGAAAAATCTGGAGAGTGTATATACATATATATACAAAAAAAACACACACAGACAATAAATTAGCAATCGAAATTTATCATGAAATATATATCTTCCACAGATGCAAAATTATTTCTTTTAGAACATGGATTTATGTATAATGTTGTTCTTCTAGGAAACACACCCCTAGGTTAAATTTTCAGTTCCAACAGAGTTTAACAGGAGTGATCATTTCTCACAAATTGTATTTGCCAAATTAGCCTCCTCACAAGAATGTAGGTGTGATACCAGGTAGTGTTCTATATGTGCATTTAAAAATACATGTGCTGAATAGGCTACAGAGAAAGGGAGAGAGGAATTCACATATTTGTTAACATTAAAAACACATGGAGAACTATTTCAATTAAAAATTGACTAGATTTATAACACCTACAATTAATCATGCAAAAAACAAGTCCAACTATACACCATGATTCCTCTGAACTGCTAGTATTCCTATTCTGTTTGTGTTATTTTTCTCCATCATATTAGGAGTAGTAGTCAGAGTTTATTAGGGTATGCGTTAGTGTCAGGGATTCAGTATTTCGAATGGAAAATTGGAAAATGACTCTGAAGGGTATGCAAATATGTGCTACACAAAAATGTTCACACTCTCATCCAGAAGATTGCCTTGGCATTACCTTAGTTCCAAGTAAGATACAATAAAGGACAAAAGTTAGAAAATCTGTAAATACATATCAGGAATAAAAAATGCTCAGGAGTTCACAAACTTGTAGGTGGTAGAGGAGTTTCCAATAGTAAGGGACAGGGTAAACACTCCACAAACATTGAGCTCTGCTTGTGTAAAGACTTCTTGAGAAACTCTCTGAGGTTGGGCTCTTAAAATACATGTTGTTGTCAGGAGCTTTAGCTTCCTTTGTTGTGTGACCATCAAATCTGGGTGTGCAAATATGTGACCTGAAGGACATTGCTTCTAATTTTCCAATGAAAATGAGGCAGCAGTGCTGAATACTCTTTTTGTAGTTAAACTATGGCCACTGGGGTGTAAGTGTCTCCCCGGGTTGACTGTGAAGCCATTTGGTCATCCTCCAATTTTCGTGGTGTTTCTTGCTGGTGCACTGGGAGTTTGGTATTTGCTTCATGAAATACAAGGAGTTCAACTGGGACACAGTGCTGGAGGGAGTTCTGTCACGTGTGGAGGGACACGGTCTGCATGAGAATGCACCAACCAGGATTCTGTCCCACATAGGTTGCCCCTTTGTCCATAGCAACCTGATTCTGAACATTGCCCAGAAACCTATCCATATAACAAGATTCCTTTACATATAAGGGTCTGCTGGCTGTACCCTGTCAATCACAAGGCAATTGGAAGCCAATGGCAGATCCACATGCCCCAACACACATGTTTTTTCACACACCTTCACACCACTGCTCTAGGCCCACTAATGAACAGGCTCCAACTTACTGGCATCACTGTTCTACACAATTTTCATGAAACCCACTCAGTCAAGGCACTGTCTGATACACTCATGATCAGCAACAGGACATCCAAAAGTTTTCCAGTGCCACCTGGTGATGGGAATTTCAAAAATTTCATGGTATTTATCAAGCCATTTTTCGAGGATAAAGTTGGAGGCTCTGTGGGTTTCAATTCATTCAGGAACCATTAAATGTTGAAGAAGCTCATATCAATGAAAGATCTTGAGAACACTCACAGGCAAGGCTTCCCAAAGAGTGGCCAAAAGGTCACATGAAGTCAGGCCCATTGAGGTATACAATGTGAGGTCCATATGTGTTTTGACTCTCAAGTGTGGCTTTAAAGAATTTCAGAATAAAATCATGTGATATCCAGGCTGAGATTCCCAGTGCTGTGGGCAAAGCCACCCTGCACCTAGATCTCCCTGCACCACAATTAATACCTGAGATGTTGGTTGCATGGCCTAGTAAAATCCAAACACAATTCATCACAATACTTCTCTTATGTCACTTCCAGAATTCAGTCTCTAAGGGGAATCCTACCAGAGTTCAAGCCCAGGTGGACCCAGTCATCTGTTCCAAGCACCAAACAAATTACCACAATTCACAACAAAATGCTCCCACATGCCCCTTATCTTATTTCATGTAGACACTCATCATAACATCTGGATGGAGGTTTCCATGAGGGGCACAGCACAAGACAGTGTCCAAAATAACCTTTCTTGCCCCTCATTTGCCTAAAGTCAGTGTGGCCTGGAAATCCTGACTGTGAACCAGGAGTGATCAAATACGCCTGCCATTAATACTCCTTGGCTTCTCCAATTTGATGCCTACTGACTGTGGGGTTTAGATTCTTTATGTAAACTGGATCCATGAGAAACCCAAGCACCTATGGGCTAAACTCTGCAGGGCTTTAAAGAACTCATTTGACCAAAGGATCCCTATTTTCACTTGATGGATGTCAGGAATCTTAGAGAAGAAGGTGAGAGTCTTCATCCACAATAACTGCTCTTTTGGCCATTTTGGTTTTGGATGCACCCATGGGATCTTTCTTTAGATCCATCAGGTGCTGAAAATCTAAGCCACAGCCTCACACAGGGCCAAGAGGCTGATTCAGACACATCCCTTTCCAAAGCAATTAAGCAAAGAGCAAAACACACACAGACATTATAAAGTGGCAATATATATGCCAATTGAAATTCATGATGAAATATATATCGTCCACAGATCCAAAAATATTAATTTTACTGAACATGGATTTATGAATAATGTTGTTCAACTAGAAAGGTTACCCTTAGGTTGAATTTTAAGATCCAATAGCGTTTAGGAGGAGTGATCTCTTGTCATAATTTGTATCTGCCATGTCAGCCACCTCACAAGAATGTATATGTGATACCAGGTAAGATTCTATATGTTTATATAAAATACATGTGATGAATAGGCTACAGAGAAAGGGATAGAGGAATTCACATATTTATTAACTTAAAAACACAAGGAGAACTATTTCAATTAAAAATTAACTAGATTTATAACACCTACCCTACATAATGCAAAAGGCAAGTCCAACTATACACCATGCCTCTTCTGAACTGCTTGTATTTCTATTGTGTTTGTATGCACTGTGGGTTTCAAGAACCATTAAATGTTGAGGAAGCTCATTTGAATGAAACTCTGGAGAACTCTCATAGGCAAGGCTTCCCAAAGAGTGACCAAAAGGTTAGATATAGCCAGGCCCATTGAGGTCTACAATGTGAGGTCCATGTGTGTTTTGACTCTCAACTATGGCTACCAAGTCTTTAAGAATAAAATCATGGGATATCTTGGCTGAAATTCTCAGTGCTCTGTGGAAATCCACCCTCGGCCTTGATCTTAGTTTCCAAGGGCGACTCTCATGCTTGGCCTCCTAAAATATCACCACAATTCATGGCAATACTTCTCTGAGTTCAGTTCCAGAAGTCAGTCTCTAAGGGGAATCACACAAGAATTCAAGCCCAGGTGAACCCACTCATCTCTTCCAACCGTCACACAAATGACCACAATTAATACCAAAACACTCTCACATGGCCCTCCTCTTCTTCTATAAAGGCACTCATCATAACATCTGGCTGGAGGTTTCCATGAGGGGCACAGCCCAAGACAGTGTCCCAAATAAGCTTCCTTGCCACTCATTTGCCTAAATTCAGGGTGGCTTGGACACCCTTCTTGTGCACCAGGAGTGATCTGAAAGGGTAAAATAAATTGAAATTAAAGTGTAAAAGTTGAAGTGTAAAAGACTGGGTTTTGTAAAGTTTCTAAGCTGCAAGGCCTGAGTTAAAATGTAAAGGACCAGGTATTGTTAAGTTCCTATGCTACATGCAAAACCTGAAATTCCTGTAGCTTGTAGTACAATTCCCGACTGCCCAGTAAATATTCCCCCTGACCGCCTGGTTATTTAATAACCTAGGACCCTGTGTGGCCTGGCACATAGGCATTGCAAGGCCTAAAGCAATCTGTTTGAATGTGTACCTCGCTTTAGAACTGACCTATCACTCCTGCCTCACCTGTTCCTGCCAATGAATGAACTAATCATGTTTAGGAATTGTTGTTTGATTTTTCTGCGGTGTATGTTGATTTCTTAAAGGAGACTGTGATATATGTAAAGTCCCGCCCTCCCCAAAAAGTGTACTTAAGCACTGCTCAACCCCTGCTCGGGGCTCTGGGCTGCTCTCCCTTCTTGAGTGAGCACGTAGCCCCAGCATGCTGGATTGGATCCTCAATGAACGCCTTTTTCTGTTGCATGAGCCGCGGTCTCTTGGTGGTCTCTTCCTCTGACGTTCACCGGATCCTTACATTTGGTGCGTTGGACGGGAATCACGCAGCATAGGACAAGGACACCCCAACAGACCCCTCTGGGGGTAAGTAAGGCGCTTCTTTCCATTTTTCCTTGCGATCGCTCAGAGCTTTTTGTTCAGGTTCCGTTTTTCCGTTTTTGGTTTGGGTTGGCCGAGTGGCTGCCAGCGGAGAACGTAAGTTCCCCCTGTCAGTGGTGGACAAAAGTGTCCTAAAGCCACAGACCACGTCCTTGCAAGGGATGCCTTGGAGGACTCAGGGAGTGATGGATGTGCCCTCATTAGGTGAGGAGGGACGGATGAGCCCACATTAGGTGACTCTGCTGCTAACCCATAATATCTTGCTGGCTACTTTTTTCTCTCAGGTTGAATTCACTGTCTGTCTTTGTGGTCTAACCCATCAGGTTTTGCCAGTTACTAGGTTCTAATCTTTACTTCTGAACTCGTGTTAAATGTTACCTGTGTGTACATGTTTGTGTCACGTTTGTATTGTCCTTGTCTCTGTTTGAGAAACTCTCATTATGGGACAAAGCCATTCCATGCCTCTGTCCTTGAAGCCTTTCCTGGTCCCTGCCTCCAATCCGACACCGTCACCCAGGATCCTATCACTCAAACCTTCTACTCCTTCCCCTCTTCCCTCCATTCTCCCTGAGTCACAAGATTGTAGATCTTGGGGTTGTGAACAAACGGGAGCTGCATGATGGTCTTTGTGTGTCTTTTTATCTGTGTTTCTGTTAAATGTGATGGCATTGTTTGGACCGATGCAGAGTCCCGAGTTCCAACCTGCCTTACATATGTGGAAGTTACTTTAGCTAAATTTTAAACTAATGCTTCTCCTGTGAGGGACCAAAAGTCAATAGAACCGCCAGTTTTTCTGTTCTCACCTTTTGCACCTCTCTTAGCTGTGTTTTAAAGAACTTTGATAAACTTTACTCCCCTTTGTTAAGCAAGATTACGGAAGCAGTGATTTCTTTTCTTCCCGTAGTTGGCTTGAGCATGCCCACTGCAGAGGGAAATGTCTGGGGTCAAAGAACTTTGATATCTCGCTTAAACTTTTCTCAAAACCCTGTCCTCATTATTAAATTGGCATTAATTGGCTTTGGGATGGGAACCAAGCCTTCAGTCATAAATTTTGACACCCCAGAGGGGACTTTAAATAAACCCCACTCTGCCCTCTTGGGGAAGCCTAGCACTCAAAACAACTGCAAGCAGAGGATGAAATTTTTGGGAACTGACTACTGCAAAGTTGGGAGACATAGAATATGCCTGGTGCCTGGGGTCAAAGCAAACCAGAGGAACTAATCCTGTAAGTAAATGGTGAGGCTAAGGGACTCCCAGCAGCTGACAGAGCCATTTTGCTGTGGGGAACTCCCTTATTCCTTACGTGCACTTTAAGGATTTCTCCACCTCTGTTTACTTAACAAAAGGGACAATGAATGCATTAGTATGTTGATATTATAGATTGTTTCTTGGGGATGATCTAGGGTGAATGTGTATCTAAAAATGATTTTTTTTTATTTTAACCATCTCGTATCTAAATGGGTTTCTAAAGCATTGCACTATGTTACAGTTAAAAGTTGGGTTTAAACAATTGTTTAGTTTGATTTCAGGTAGTTCATGCTAGGAAACTTAAATACTTAGGATAAAAAATAATTAAAGAGTTTTAATTTTGAACTAGGCAGCCTGAAAAAATTTCACTAGATATACCAGTGCATTAACTTGGGAAGAGATAATAAATTATGATATGGTATCTATTCCCATCAGTGTGTAAGATTTTAAAAAATGGTACTAAATTAAAACGTTGGTCTGGCTTATTGAAATGACATTAATTAGCAACAGTCTTGGAAATTTTTAAAGCTTAATTTCGGATACCCATGGTAGTGTGTGGTTCTTTTTAAAAAATTTTCAGCCAATTTAATGTAACTTAATACTATTAGAAACTTCATAACAAAGAAAGGGGCTTAACGATACTATAGAAACTTCTTCTGATGGTGGCTTTAATATTATCAAAAAATGATCCTATTTTCAGTTTTGTGTGAGCAAGTTTTTCTAGTGTAGAAAAATCTAAAGATATAAAATTTTGAGAATTACATCTTAAACTTGCATCAAAATTTTCAACATCCAAACCTGGAAATTATGACTTATAGCTAAAATGCCTTAGGCCTGAGGTTTCTGCTACGAATTCCAGTCTTTTCAGTTTTCCAGACCTCAGCCAGGACTTAAGTTGATATGCAAATAAAAGAAGCCTGCAGCACTCAGCAGGAGACAGATAAAAAAGAGTAAATGTGTCTTTTTACCTGAACTCAAACTAGACCTAACCAAAAAATTATATTATACGGTATTTACTAATTACTGGCCAGTCATCTTTTTTAGGACTCTTGCTTTTCTTAGATTCTGTATTTTTTTTTGAGCTCATGATCTTGATTCTGCTGATGGGTTAATGTTTTCTGATCAGTTCTATTTTTGATCGACTCTGGAGTTTTTAGCATTTCAATGGAGATTTCACCTGAAAAAGCTACAAGGCTTTTACTATTGTGTTATGTGTTACATTTGTGTTACGTGTTGTATGTTGGTATGTCTGTATGTGTGTATGTCCATATATCATGCAGTGATATGACAATTGACAGATGAGGAGCACTCATGAAAAATTTAGAATGTATCTAAATGTCTTTGATTCACGTGATTCATATGTTTTAATTCAAATTGGGTAAACAGATAAAAATAAAGATGTCTTTAAAATTAGGCCTATAAGTTTTCTAGGTTTTCAAAAAGGCCCTAATAAAATGTAGATGTCTATAAAATAATCTGCCTAAATTCAGAAATTTACAAGTATTGTATTGAAATGTGAACAGAAAGAGGTTAGTAGATGAAAAAGAGAAACTAAAAGGTTCCAGATATAGATCTAATAGAGGAAAAATGTGTTTCTGGATAAGAGAGTCTATATGATTAAGTAATTAAAAGGGTTTAAGTAAATAATAAAAAAAGGTTTGTGTAACTTGGTTATATGTGTAAGTTTTGAGCAAGTAATCTTAAAAAAATAAACAGCTGGTAAAACAAGTACTGTTTTTATAAAATTGTGCCATGTTATTTCTTTAAAATCTAAACTTGTTTAATACAAAAACATCAATGTAATTGTGGTGTTAATGTGTTCATATCTTCCAGGTATACAAGTCTGTAAGGAAGAAGCTTCCAAAGACCATTGTATCAAGCTGGTGTTCTAAGGTTGTATGGTAATTCTAGGCTTAAAAGAAAAACATGTTGGAGATTTATGTATATCATTTGTGTTCTATAATTGGACTTGTTATCAATAAGATATGTACAGTTCCATGTTACTTTTTACACTGAGATACAATCTAAAAGTATTTTTAACTTAATGAGAGCCAAATCTGTGAAGGTTTTATTGTAAACACAAAGGTAATGCCCATTCATTTCCATGTGAAAACTGTTTTCTTCAGGCTTCACAAAGGGGTGGCCTGAGACAAAGACTTTCCTGATATTCAGGGCAACATAACAATAGGTAATCAAAAGGTCCAAAGCAGGGTTTCTCCACTGAGACTTTACTGGCTACACTGATATCTGAGTTTTCTGAGATGCTTGCCATTCCCTTCAGCTATCCAGTACATGGCCATGTCACAGATCTTGGAAGTGGTTCATATATTGGACACAAAATCATGAGCCTATTCTGGAGAGTGGCCAGAATTCAGGAAGAAAACAGGAACGTAGGAAGATAGTTGGTGTTGCCCATTGATAAGGCAAGCCACACTCCATTTATAAATTGTGCCGGATGAATGCTGGGAAGTTTTCTCCTTGAGAGGATACACCCATTGAGGCATTCTCTTTTCTAATGTCTTCAACCACGGACACAGTGGGATACACAGACCTAAAAACACTCGCCTTGTCAAAGGACTAACTAGAAACACTCCACTCCAAACCAAACACACCCCCTTTCCTAACTATTCTCAGAACAAAAGAAAAAACCACAAACCCATACGCACAACCACAAAGGCACCTCCTTCCCCCAAGTAGGTCTGGAACTATCCAGAGTGTCCTCTGACCGGAGGGCCATACTATGTTCCCCAGAAATGGTCTGTCCTGTCTCAGATCTGGGCTCCTTGGTCAACTCTGTGAAGTTTTCAGGAGCCAGCAGTGAGCCTCTACCTGTTTTCTCCGGAAGGGCCCCTCTTCAGAATTTTTCTGGAATTTGGCCATTCTCACATAAGTAGGTACCACAAAAGACTGACTCTGTCCTCGGAAAACCCAAACAAGTGAGAACACTGGAACTGGTGCTGGGACTGGGTCGTGGTGCCTGGCTTCCTGGAACCCAAATTTGGAGAGTTCCATCAACAAGGATGTGAGGTGAGGCCACTTCCTTTAGTAACTGAATGAGGTCACTGCCTTGGCAACCAATTTGTCCTAACATTTGCTTCCTAAGGTCTCATAACATGGAGGATGTCCCTACTACCTGTGACACTTTCACAAGTTAGAATAGTATAGAAACCATAGTCACCTGGGAACAGCTCTCCACAAAGGCCTAGTTTGGTTCATCTCCTCTACCTTAAGAAGAGAGAATCTGATTCAGACACAACCCTTCATCCTGACCAGGTTGTTTGCCATGGAAGATGCCTTTTGCTCTATCATGTCCTTCATAGCTGCCTACGTCTTCTCCAGGGATCATTTCTGCATGGAACTTTGAAGTTTTCAGCAGGTGGAAGATCCCCTGCATTCCTGTATTGTAAGACCAAATCTTTCCCTGCTTTTCTGAACACTTAGATTGAGGGAACAGTGTATGGTTAGGGTTAATAATATGTTCAATTAAAACCAAAATACTCCCACATGGCCCTCATTTTCTTCCATGTAGACATTCATCATAACCTCTGGCTGGAGGTTTCCATAAGGGGCGCAGCCCAAGACAGTGTCCAAAATAAGTTCCCTTTCCCCTCATTTTCCTAAAGTCAGGGTTTCCTGGACACCCTTCCTGTAAACCACAATTGATCAAATAGGCCTGCCAGTAATACTGCTCTGTTTCTTCATTTTGAAGCCTACTGACTGTGAGGTATAGATTCTTTATGTGATTTGGAGTCATGTGAGAACCCAAGCACTGCTGCAGGGCTTTGAAGAACTCATTTGTCTCAAAGGATCCCTATACTTACTTGATGGAGGTCAGGAACCTAACAGAGGAAGCAAGAGACTTCATCCACAATGACTGATCTTTTTGCCATTTTGGTTTTGGATGCACACATGGGATCTTTCTTTAGATCCATCAGGTGCTGAAAATCAAAGCCACAGCCTCTCTCAGAGCCGAAAGGATGATTCAGACACATCCCTTTCCAAAGCAATTAAGCAAAGAGCCACAGGTGATGCTCATTCATTTCCAATTGAAAGCACTTTTCTTCAGGCTTCACAAACTGGTTGCCTGAGGAAAAGACCTTCCTGACATTCAGGTCAACAGAACAGTAGGTAAGCAAAAGGCACAAAGCAGAGTTTCTCTACTGAGACTTTACTGGTCACACTGATATCCGAGTTTTCAGAGATGCTCCCAATTCCCTTCATCTATCCAGTACATGACCATGACACAGAACTCGACGGAGGTCCATATCTTGGACAAAAAAACATGAGCCTATTCTGGAGAGTGGCCAGAATTCAGGAAGAAAACAGGAACTAAGGAAAGAAGTAGGTGTTGTCCATATAAGGCAAGCCACAGTCCATTCATAAATTGGGAAGGATGTGTGCTGAGATGCTTTCTACTAGACAGGACACATCCATTGATGCATTCACTTTTCTAATATCTACAACCACGGAAAAAGTGGGATACACAAACAAAGAAACACTCGCCAAGTCAAATGACTTACTAAAAACAGTCCACTCCAAACCAAACATACTGCCTTTCCTACCTATTCTCAGAACATGATAAAAAAACACAAATTCACACCCACACCCACAAAGGCACCTCCTTCCCCCAAGTAGGTCTGTGACTATCCAGAGTGTCCTCAGACTGATGGGCCTTACTCTGCTCCCTCGAAATGGACTGTCCTGTCTCAGATCAGGTCTCCTTTACCAACTCTGTAAAGTTTTCAGCATCAATCAGTGAGTCACTACCTGCTTTCTCAGGAAAGGCCCCTCTTCAGAGCTTTCCTGGCATTTAGCCATCCACACATCAGTATGTACCAAAAAGACTGACTCTGTCCTTGGTAAATCCAAACAAGTGAACCCACTGGGACTGGGACAGGGAATGGCTCTGAGTGCCTGGCTTCCTGGATCCCAAGTTCAGAGAGTTCCATCACCAAGGAAGTGAGGTAGGTCACTTCCTTCAGGAACTGAATGAGGTCACTACCTTGGTAACCACTTTATCCTAACATTTGCTTCCAAGGGTCCCACGAGAGAGAGGCTTCCCCTACTTCCTGTGTCACATTCACAAGATAGAATGGTATATCAACCATAGGCACATGTTAACAGCTCTCCACACAGACCTGGTTTGGTCCATCTTCTCTACTTTAAGAAAAGAGAGGCTTATTCAGACACATCGCTTCATCCTGACCAGGTATTTTACCAAGGAAGATTACTGTTGCTCTCTCAGGTCCTTCATAGCTGCCTACATCTTCTTCAGGGTTTATTTCTGCATGGAACTTGAGGTTCTCAACAGGTGGAAGATCCCCTACCTACCTGTATTATAACACCAACTCTGTCCCTGGTCTTTGTAAAGTTAAATTGAGGGAACAGTGCATGGTTAGGGTTAATAACCTGTTCAATTTGGGTTAGGAATCATTCTGCGAGATGAATAATGGTATTGGGGACCTCCGATATTTACAAGCATATATAGGTGTAATATAAGTATGAATACAGAAATCTAGGAAAGATTTGAAACCCAGATGAACACTGGGCCCTTGATTGGGATACTTAGCTTTGAATTATTTCCGCAAAGTTGTCTCAAATAAATCGTTATACAATGGCATAGGACCTTGTACCTTGGATGACTGAATGAGGAAGAGATCCTCCAGACAAAAAGGGATAGTTCCAAAAGTTATTTAGATATAGGGTTTTGGTTAGAGAGTGAATGCAAATGTCAGCATATGTGAAGAGTCAGTCACAGTGATGAACTGGGGAAAATGTGTAGGAAAGCAGATATCAATAGAGACATTAGGAAATCAGGGAAAGTACAAAGTGAGTAATAGGATAAGACGTTTTTAACAGGGTTGAGTTTGAATATATAATCGTAGGAAGAAACAAATATGTAGTCACCAATAGGAATGATATTTGAGATCATTAGTTAATCAGGACATGGATGTTGTTAGTAATACATGCTCACATTAAATTTAGGCTTTGGTACAATCATAAGGGTGTCCGTTGCATTTTTTGTCAGGAATATTACTGTGATGAAATGTAAATGTATATCAGGTGACTACAGTATTTCTTCAAACATTTCTGAAAGCAACATTTTAAGACTTATAAATTAGTATTGGGGACACAAGTACGTGTACCCTGTGCCTATGATTATAAAGATGATGCCTTAATAGACAATACTGTAAATAAATAATATAACTTGATCAAACTTTAAATAATGGATTGAATTGATATCTGAAAATATATAGGAAATCTTATATTGATATACATAAGTTCATTCTAACCAGTTATACATCTAATGGTAATTTTAGCATTATGGTTTATCATGAAGAGTGTGGGAGTTTTGCTTCAAAAATGATTATGGAAATCGAAAATAATGTGTTTGGAAATAATCTCATGAAAAGTACAGTCAAGAAACATGGAGGAATACATATATTCTGAAGCAGGAAGTAATTGCAAGTGAACCAAATGCGTACAGATTTGTTAACTTGTGGATGAAAACTATTATCTTATAATGTCCATAAACTGAAGAAATAGTAATGTACCAGTGTTGAATAAAAATGAACTTCAAAATACACATCATGTCCCATAGGATTTTACTTGCATTGATGTTAAACTGGGTCAGTTACTGTACAAATATTAGGATTTGTAAGCACCTTTCACAGAAGTTAGTTTTCAGTACTGGGAAATAAATATGTATTTCATGTGGATGAATATTTCTGAGAATAATTTTGTGAAAATTTGATTATAAATCCACATATAGGAACATGAGTTAAATTAGTGAGTGTAAAATAAGACACATATATTTCATATTTTGAATAATCTGGAGAAAAAAAAAATATATATATATATATAAAGATACAAACACAGACATTAAAATGTAGTAATATGTATGCCAATCAAAATTCATCATGAAATATATATCATCCTCATATCCAAAAATATTCTTTTTACTGAGCATGGATTTATGTATAATGCTGTTCATCTAGGAAATTCACCCATATGTTGAATTTTCAGTTCCATCAGTATTTAGGGGGAGTGATCTCTTCTCACAATTTGTATCTTCCTAAAACAGCAAGCTCACAAGAATCTACGTGTGATACCAGGTAGGATACTAAATATGCATAATAAATTTCATGAGATGAATAGGGTACAGAGAAAGGGAGACAGAAATGTACATATGTGTTAACTTTAAAAACTCATGGAGAAGTATTACGATGAAAAGTTGACTAGATTTATAACACATTCACTTGATAAAGCAGAAGGCAAGTCCTAGTATACACCATGCCTCCTATGAACGGCCTGTATTTCTATTCTGTTAGGTTTCTTTTTCTACATCATATTAAGATTAGTAGTCAGAGTCTAGTAGGGTATGGGTTAGTGACAGGGATTCAGTATTTCTAATGGAAAATAGGAAAATGAATCTAATGTGTATGCAAATATTTGCTAGACAAAAATCTTCCCACTGTCCTCCAAAACAATGCCTTGATATTTCCTTCGCCACAAGTAATACACAATTAGTGGAGAAGAGTTTGAAAGTCTGTGAATATATATCTGGAAAAGAAAATGCTCAGGAGTTCACAACCTTGGAGGTGGTAGTGGAATTTCCAAAAGTAAGGTACAGGGTAAACACTCCACAAACATGGAACTCTGGTGGCCTAATGAGTTGTTGAGAAACTGCCTCTTTGTTTGGGCCCTTGAAAAATTTGTTGTTGTCAGGAGCTTAGCTTCCTTTGTATTGAGACCATCAAACCTGGGTCGGCATCTATGTGACCTGGATGACATGGTTCCTTATATGCTATTGAACATGAGGCAGAAGTTCTGAATTTTCCCTTTGTTAGTAAACTGAGGACACTGGGGTCTAAGTGTCTAACCATGTGATCTGTGAAGCCATTTGGTCATACTCCACTTTTCGTGGTGTTTCTTACTGCTGCACTGGGAGTTTGGTATTGGCTTCACGTAATACAAGGAGAAAAACTGGGACGCAGTGCTAGAGGGAGTACTCTCACGTGTAGTGGATGAGGGTCTGCAGGAGAATGCACCAACCAGGCTTCTATCCCAAAAAGCTTGCACCCATGTAAATAGCAACCAGATTCTGAACATTGCCCTGAAACCTCTCCATATAACAAGGTCCCTTTACTTGTAAGGTTCTGCTGGCTGCACCATGTCATTCACAAGTCATTCGGAAACCAATGGCAGAACCACGTGTCCCCACGACAGATGTTTTATCATACACCTGCCCACCACTGCTCTGGGCCCACTAGTCAGCAGGCTCCAACTTTCTGGCATCTCTGTTCTCACCATTTTCATGAAACCCAGTCAATCAATGCAATGTCTGGTACACTCGTGATCAGCAACAGATATCCAAAGGTTCTCCAGTGCCACCTGTTCATGGGAATTTAAAAAATTCATGGTATTTATATAGCCAATTTTCAAGGATGAAGTTGGAGGCATTGTGGCTTTCAATTTATTCAGGAACCATGAAATGGTGAGGAAGATTATTTCAATTAAAGCTCAGGAGAACTCTCAGAGGCAAGGCTTCCCAAAGAGTGGCCAAAAGGTCACATTAAGCCAGGCCCATTTAGGTCTACAATTGAGGTCCATGTGTGTTTTGACTCTCAACAATGGCTGCCACGTCTTTCTGAATAAAGTCATGTGATATCCTGGCTGAGATTCCCAGTGCTCTTTGGAAAGCTATCCTGGGCCTAGATCTCAGTCTCCAAGGGCAACTCTCATGTGTGGCCTCCTAAAATCCCAACACAATTCATGTCCATACTTCTCTGAGTTCATTTCCAGAACTCAGTCTCTAAGGGGAATCACTCCAGAGTTCAAGCCCATGTGGACCCAGTCATCTCTTCCAACTACCACACAAATGACCACAATTAAACCAAAACACTCCCACATGGCCCTCATCTTCTTCAATATAAACTCTCATCATAACCTCTTGCTGGAGGTTTCCATGAGGGGCGCAGCCTAAGACAGTGTCCAAAATAAGCTCATTTGCCCCTTATTTGCCTAAATTCAGGGTGGCCTGGAAACCCTTCCTGTGAATCAGGTGTGATCAAATAGGCCTGCCATTAATACTGCTCTACTTCTCCAATTTGAGGCCTACTCTCTGTGGGGCATAGATTCTTTATGTGAATTGGGGTCATGAGAAAACCCAAGCACCTATGGGCTACCCTCTGCAGGGCTTTGAAGAACCCATTTCAATGAGTCTAGGAGTTGGACCAAAAGTTCTTTAGATATAGGGGTTTTGTTAGAGAGTGAATGTAAATGTCAGCATATTTCAAGAGTCAGTCACAGTGATGAACTGGGGAAAATGTGTAGGAAATCAGATATCAATAGAGACATTAGGAAATCAGGCAAAGTACAAAGTGAGTGATAGGATGAGACATTTTTAACAGGGTTCAGTTTCAATATTTAATCTTAGGAAGAAACAAATATGTAGTCACCAATAGGAATGATATTTGAGATCATTAGTTAATCAGGACATGGATGTTATTAGTAATACATGCTCACTTTCAATATAGGCTTTGGTACAATCATAAGTGTGTCCGTTGCATTTTGTGTCAGGAATATTACTGTGATGAAATGTATATGTATATCAGGTGGCTAGAGTATTTCTTCCAATATTCTTAAAGCAATATTTTAAAGACTTATAAATTAGTATTTGGGATACAAGTAGGTATACCATCGGTCTATGAATATAGAGATGATGCCTTAATAGACCATACTGTGAATAAATAATATAACTGGTTCAAACTTTAAATAATGGATTGAATTGATATCTGAAAATATATAGGAAATCTTATATTGATATACATAAATTCATTCTAACCAGTTATACATCTAATGGTAATATTAGCATTATGGTTTATCATGAAGAGTGTCTGAGTTTTGCTTCAAAAATGATTATGGAAATCAAAAATAATGTGTTTGGAAAGAATCTCATGAAAAGAACAGTCAAGAAACATGGAGGAATACATGTGTTCTGAAGTAGGAAGTGATTGAAAGTGAACTAAATGCCTATAAATTTGTGAAATTGTGGATGAAAGAATATATCCTATTATGTCCATAAACTGCAGAAATAGTAATGTATCAGTGTTGAATAAAAATGAACTTCAAAATACACATCATGGTCCCATAGGTGTCTACTTGCATTGATGTGAAACTGGGTCAGTCACTGTGGAAATATTATGATTTGTATGCACCATTCACTGAATTTAGTTTTCAGTACTAGGAAATAAATATGTATTTAAGGTGGATGAATATTTCTAAGAATTATTTTGTGAAAATTTGATTATAAATCCACATACACACACATGAGTAAATTTAGAAAGTGTATAATAAGACACATATATTTCATATTTTGGAAAATCTAAAGAGTAGATATCTATATCTATATAGATAGATAGATAGATAGATAGATACTCACATACACAGACATTAAAATGTAGCAATATATATGCCATTCGAAAATCATAATAAAATAGATATCATCCACGTATCCAAAAATATTCATTTTACTGAACATTTATTTATGCATAATATTGTTCATCTAGGAAATTCACCCATAGGTTGAATTTCCAGTTCCATCAGTATTTAGAGGGAGTGATCTCTTCTCACAATTTGTATCTTCCAAAATAAGCAAGCTCACAAGAATGTACATGTGATACCAGGTAGAATTCTAAAGATGCATTAAAAAATACATGTGATGAATAGGCTACAGAGAAAGGGAGACAGAAATTTACATATGTGTTAATTTTAAAAACTCATGGAGAAGTATTACAATGAAAAGTTGACTATATTTATAACACATACCGTTGATAAAGCCGAAGGCAAGTCCAAGTATACACCATGCCTCCTATGAAAGGCCTGTATTTCTATTCTGTTAAGTTTCTTTTTCTCCATCATATTTGGATTAGTAGTCAGAGTCTAGTAGGGTATGGGTTAGTGTCAGGGATTCAGTATTTCAAATGGAAAATATGAAAATGAATCTAATGTGTATGCAAGTATGTGCTACACAAAAATCTTCCCACTCTCATCAAGAACAATGCTTTGACATTACCTTTGCCCCAAATAAGACACAATTAGTGGAGAAAAGTTAGAAAATCTGTGAATACATATGTGGAAAGAAAAATGCTCAGGAGTTCACAAACTTGTAGGAGGTAGAATGGGTTACAAAAAGGGAGAGGGTAAACACTCCACAAACATGGAGCTCTGCTGGCCCAATGACTTTTTGAGAAACTGCCTCTGAGGTCGGGCAGTTAAAATATATATTGTTGTCAGGAGTTTTAGCTTCCTTTGTAGTGAGACCATCAATTCTGGGTCTCCATCTATGTGACCTGGATGACATGGTTTTTTGTTTTCTAGTGAACATGAGGCAGCAGTGCTGAATTCTCTCTTTGTAGGTAAACTTTGGCCACTGGGGTCTAAGTATCTAACTGTGTTGTCTGTAGAGCCATTTGGTCATTATCCACTTTCGTGGTGTTTTTTACTGCTTCACTGTGAGTTTGGTATTGGCTTCACGAAATACAAGGAGTTCTACTGGGACACAGTGCTGGAGGATGTACTCTCACGTGTGGTGGGTTAGTAAAATGCACCAGTGAGGCTTCAATCCCACATAGCTTTTCAACTTGACAATAGCAACCTGATTCTGACCTTTGGCAGGAATCCTCTCCATATAACAAGATGCCCTTACATAGAAGGGTCTGCTGGCTGTACCATGTCAGTCACAAGTCTTTCTAAGCCAATGGCAGATCCACGTGGCCCCACCACAAATGTTTTTTTCACACACCTACACTCCTCTGCTCTAGGCCCACTAGTCTGCAGGCTCCAACTTTCTGGCATCTATGTTCTACACTTTTTTCATGAAACCCAGTCAATCAAGGCACTGTCTGGTACAATCATGATCAGGAACAGGACATTCAGAGGTTCTCCAGTGCAACCTGGTCATAGTAATTTCAAAAATTCATGGTATTTATCTAGATATTTTTCAATAATGAAGTTGGAGGCACTGTGGGATTTAATTTATACAGGAACCATTAAAAGGTGAGGAATCTCATTTCAATGAAAGCTCTGGAGAACTTTCACAGGCAAGGCTTCCCAAAGAGTGGGCAAAAGGTCACATGAAGCCAGGCCCATTGAGGTCTACAATGTGAATTCCATGTGTGTTTTGACTCTCAACTATGGCTGACAATCTTTCAAAATAAAATCTTGTGATATCCTGGCTGAGAGTCCCAGTGCTCTGTGGAAAGTCACCCTGGGCCTAGATCTCAGTTTCCAATGGCGAATCTCATGCGTGGCCTCCAAAAATCCCAACACAATTCATGGCAATACTTCTCTGAGTTCAGTTCCACAACTCAGTCTCTAAGGGAATCACAACAGAGTTCAAGCCCAGGTGGACCCAGGCATCTCTTCCAATTGCCACACAAATGATGACAATTAAAACCAAAACACTCCCACAGGGCCCTCTTCTTCTTTTATATAGACACTAATCATAAACTCTAGCTGGAGGTTTCCATGAGGGGCACAGCCCAAGACAGTGTCAAAAATAATCTCCTTGCCCCTCATTTGCCTAAAGTCAGGGTGGCTGGACAACATTCCTGTGAAACAGAAGTGATCATATAGGACTGCTGTTAATACTGCTCACTTCTCAAATTTGAAGGCCTACTGACTGTGGGGTATAGATTCTTTGTGTGAATTGGAGTCATGAGAAAACGCAAGCACCTATTGTCCAGCCTCTGCAGGGCTTTGAAGAACTCATTTGACACAAATGATCCCTATTCTCACTTGATGGAGGTCAGAAATATTACAGAGGAAGGCGAGAGGCTTCATGCCAAATGACTGATCTTTTTTCCATTTTGGTTTTGAATGCCCAAATGGGATCTTTCTCTAGACCATCAGGTGCTGAAAATCTAAACCACAGGCTGGCTCACACAGGGCCAAGAGGCTGATTCAGACAAATCTTTTTCCAAAGCAATAAAGTAAAAAGCCACAGGTGATTCCCATTCATTTCCATTTGAAAACTCTTTTCTTCAGGCTTCACTAAGGTTTGGCCTGAGGCAAAGACCTTTCTGACATTCAGAGCAACAGAACAATAGGTAATCAAAAGCCCCCAAGCAGGGTTTATCCTAGGAGACTTTCCTGGTTACTCTGATATGTGAGTTTTCTGAGATGCTCGCCATTCTCTTCAGCTATCCAGTACATGGCCATGTCACAGAGCTTGGAGGTGGTACGTATCTTGTACAAAAATACATGATACTAATCTTGAGAGTGGCCATAATTTAGGAAAAAATGAGAACTTAGGTAGATAGCAGGTGTTGCCCATGGATGAGGCAAGCCTCAGTCCATTCATTAATTGGGAAGGATGCATACTGGGAAGTTTTCTACTAGACAGGACACACCCAATGAGCTATTTTCTTTTCTAATATCTACAAAGAAAAACACAATGGGATACACAGACACAGAAACAGTCTCCTTGTCAAATGACTTACTAGAAACAGTCCACTCCAAACCAAACAAACCTCCTTTTTTACCTATTCTCAGATCATGTGAAAAAACCACAAACACAAACCAACACCCACTAATGCACCTCCTTCTTCCAAGTAGGTCTGTGACTATCTGGAATGTCCTCTGACTGGTAGGACATACAATGTTCCCCAGAAATGGCCTTTCTGTCTCAGATCTGGTCTCCTTGGTCAAATCTGTGAAGTTGTAAGGACGCAGTGGTGAGCCAATTCCTATCCTCTCTGGAAAGACCCCTCTTCAGAGCTTTCTTGGTATTTGGCAACCCTTACATCAGTAGGTACCAAGAAAGACTGACTCTGTTCCTGGAAAATCCAAAGAAATGAGCCCACTGCGACTGAGACTGGGACTGGCTCAGGGTGCCTTGCTTCCTGGATCACAAAATTCAGAGAGCTCCATCACCAAGGAAGTGAGGTGAGGTCACTACCTTCAGAAAATGAATGAGGTCACTGTCTTGGCCACCACTTTGTCCTAACAGTTTCTTCCTATTGTCTCCTGACATGGAGGCTGCCCTACTTCCTGTGATACTTTCTCATGTTAGAATGGTATAGAAACCATAGTCACCTGGGAACAGCTCTCCACACAGGCCTGGTTTGGTCCATCTTCCCTACATAAAGAATAGAGAGGCTGACTCAGACACATCTTTTCATCCTGACCATGTTTTTTGCCATGGAATATGACTTTTGTTCTCTCAGGTCCTTCATAGCTGCCTGCATCTTCTCCAGGGATCATTTCTGCATGGATTTTGAGGTACTCAGCAGTTGGAAGATCTCCTAACTTCCTGTATTGTAATACCAACTTTGTCACTGCTCTTCTGTAAAGTGAGATTGAGAGAACATTGTATGGTTAGGATTAATAGCATGTTCGATTTGGGTTGGAAATCATTCTGCTGGATGAATAATGGTATTGGGAACCAGCGACATTTATAAGAATATAGAGGTAGAACATTAGTATGAAAACAGAAATCTAGGTAATATTTGAAGCCCAGAAGGATTTGGACCCTTGATTGGGATCCTTAGCTTGAGTTATGTTTTGCACCGAGGTCTCAGTTAAATTGATATACAATGGCATAAGACCCTGTACCTCAGATGATTAAATGTAGAAGAGATCATCCAGTCAAAAAGGGATTGTGTGTAGGATTAGGAAGATAGTCAGTAGGTTTAGAAGGAAGAGTGAGTCTAGGATTTGGACCAAATGTTCTTTAGCAATAGGGTTTTGGTTAGAGAGTGAATATAAATGACACCATATGTGAAGAGTCAGGCACAATGATGAACTGGGGAAAATATGTAGGAAAGCAGACATCAGTAGAGACATTAGGAAATCAGGCAAAGTATAACGTGATAGGATTAGACATTTTCAACAGGGTTGAGGTTGAATACATAATCTTAAGAAGAAACCAATTTGTAGTCACCAATAAGATTGACATTTGAGAGCATTAGGCAACCTGGACATGGATATATTTAGTAATCCATGTTCACATTCCATTGAGGCTTTGGTACAATCATAAGGGTGACCTTCGCATTTTGTGTCCAGAATATTACTGTGATAATATGTATATGAAGATCAGGTGACATGAGTATTTCTTCCACCATTTCTGGGGGAAATATTTTGAAAAGATATAAATTAGTACTGGGGATACTAATCGGCTTACCCTGTGTTGATGAATATAGAGATGATGCATTAATAGACCATACTGTGAATAAATTATATGACTGGTTCCAAATTTAAATAATGGATTGTATTGATATCTGAAAAAATAGAGGAAATCATTTATTGATATAGATACATTCATTCCAACCACTTATATATCTAATGGTTATATTAGGGTTACCGTTTATCATAAATAGTGTGTGAGTTTTGCTTCAAAAATGATTATGGAATCGAAAATAATGTCTTTAGAAAGAAGTCTAGTGAAAAGACCAGTCAAGAAACATGGAGAAATAAAAGTGTTCTGAAGGAAGAAGTGATTGAAAGTGAACCAAATGTTTATAAATTTGTGAACTTGTGAATGAAAGGATATAATTTATGATGTCTATAAACTGAAGAAATAATAACGTACCAGGTTTGATTAAAATGAACTTTAATAAACACATCATATCCAATAGGAATCTACTTGCATTGATGTTAAACTTGGTCAGTTACTGTAGAAATATTAGGATTTGTAAGCACCCTTCCCTGAAGTTAGTTTTCAGTACTAGGAAACAAATATTTATTTCAGTGGATGTATATTTCTGAGAATAAACTTTTTAAAAGTTCATTATAAATCCACATATATGAATATGAATGAATTCAGGCGGTGTATAAGAAGACACATATATTTCATATTTTGGTAAATCTGGAGAATATATATATATAATGTATATATAGACACACAAACACACACATTATAATGTAGCAATATATATGCCAATTGAAATTCATCATGAAAAATAACTCATCCGCATATCCCAAAATATTCATTTTACTGAACATGAATATGTGTATAGTGTTGTTCATCTAGGAAGCTCACCCATGGGTTGAATTTTCAGTTAAAACAGCGTTTAGGAGGAGTGATCTCTTCTCACAATTTGTATCTGCCAAGTCAGCCACCTCACAAGAATGTATATGTGAAACCAGGTAGGATTCTATTTGTGCATATAAAAATACATTTGCTTAATAGGCTACAGAGAAAGGGAGACAGGAATTCACATTTTTCTTAACTTTAAAAACACATGGAAAATTATTTCAACAAAAAATTGACTAGATTTATAACTCCTACCTTATATCATGCAAAAGGTAATTCCAACTATACACCATGCTTCTTCTGAAATGCTTGTATTTCTATTCTGTTTGGGTTATTTTTCTCCATTATATTAGGATTAGTAGTCAGAGTTTAGTAGGGTATGGGTTAGTGTCAGGGATTCAGTATTTCAAACAGAAAATTGGAAAATGAATCCAGTGTGTATGCAAATATGTGCTACAAAACAATCTTCCCTCTCTCATCCAGAACAATGACTTGACATTCCCTTTGAGCCAAGTAAGTCAGAATTAGAGGAGAAGAGTTAGAAAATCTGTGAATATATATTTAGAATGGAAAATGCTCAGGAGTTCACAACCTTGGAGTTGATAGAGCAGTTTCCAAAAGTAAGTGACATGGTAAACACTCCACAAACATGGAGATCTGCTGGCCTAAACACTTCTTGAGAAATTGCCTCTGAGCTTGGGCACTTGAAATATATGTTGTTTTCAGGAGCTTTAACTTCCAATGTAGTGAGACCATCAAAGCTAGGTCTGCATCTATGTGACCAGGAGGACATGGTTTCTTATTTTCCAATGAACATGAGGCAGCAGTGCTAAATTCTCTCTTTGTAGCTAAATTGTGGCCACGGGGGCTAAGTGTCACCCCATGTGGACTGTGAAGCCATTTGGTCATCCTCGACTTTTCATTGTGTTTCTTGCTGCTGCACTGGGAGTTTGGTATTTGCTTCACGAAATACAAGGAGTTCAAGTGGGACACAGTGCTGGAGGGAGTTCTGTCACGTGTGGTGGGTCAGTGTCTGCATGAGAATTCACCAACTAGGCTTCTATCCCACATAGCTTGCCCCTTGACCATAGCAACCTGATTCTAAACATTGCCGTGAAAAATCTCCATATAACAAGATGCCTTTATATAGAAGGGTCTGCTGGCTGCACCGTGTCTGTGTCAAGGCATTTGAAAGTCAATGGCAGATCCACAGGCCCCACCATAGATGTTTTATCACACACCTGCACACCACTGCTCTAGGCCCACTACATATCAGGCTCCAACTTACTGGCATCTCTGTTCTACACCATTTTCATGATACCTAGTCAATCAAGGCACTGTCTGGTATACTCATGATCAGCAACAGGACATCCAAAGGTTCTCCAGTGCCACCTGGTCATGAGAATTTTTAAAAATTCATGGTATTTATCTAACTATTTTTCACAGATGAAGTTGTTGGTACTGTGGGTTTCAATTCATTCAGGATCCATTAAATGTTGAGGAAGCTCATTTTAATGAAGGATCTGGAGATCTCTCACAGGCAAGGCTTCCCAAAGAGTGGCCAAATTGTCACATGAAGCCAGGCCCATTGAGGTCTCCAATGTGAGGTCCATGTGTGTTTTGACTCTCAACGATGGCTGCAAGGTCTTTCAGAATAAAACCTGTGATATCCTAGCTGAGATTCCCAGTGCTCTCTGGAAAGCCTCTCTGGGCCAAGATCTCAGTTTCCAAGGGCGACTCTCATGCGTGGCCTCCTGAAATCCCAACAACATTCATGGCAATACTTCTCTGAAGTCAGTTCCAGATCTCATTCTCTAAGGGCAATTACACCAGAGTTCAAGCCCAGGTGGACCCAGTCATCTCTTCCAACTACCACACAAATGACCACAATTAAAACCAAAACACTCCCACATGGCCCTCATCTTCTTCCATATAAACACACATCATAACCTCTGGATGGAGTTTTCCATGAGGGGCACATCCAAACCAGTGCCCAAAATAAGCTCCCTTGCCCCTCATTTGCCTAACATCAGGGTTGATTGGACACGCTTCCTGTGAACCAGCAGTGATCAAATAGGCCTGCCGTAAATGCTCCACTTCTCCACTTTGAGGCCTTCTTACTGTGGGGTTTAGATTCTTTTTTTTCTAAATTTTTTTGGAAATTTAATTGGAAAGTTAAAAAAAATTGTTTTGCAGAATATTAAATTTCTAATGGCAAAGCCTTCACCTTGTTTGTGAAGGAAACCTTGATGCCTTGCCAATCTGGTTATATGGAGACACTCAAAATTTTCTGTTACATACTACATGGATGAATGGCTAAAGCACATAGTTTTTTAAAACTGAAAGGCAGATACCAGCAAGTAAGATAACAAATAAAAGACAATTTTATTAAAAAATAAAGTTGTTATGTGACTCAAATATTGGAAATTCAATTCTTTTTTTTTTGGTTGTTCAAAACATTATAAAGCTCATGATATATCATCTTTCATGCATTTGACTTAATTGTGTTATGAACTCCCATTTTTACCCCAAATACAAATCGCAGAATCACATCAGTTACACACTCACGTTTTTACATAATAGCATACTAGTTATTGTTGAATTCTGCTACCTTTCCTATCCCCTACTATTGCCCCTCCCCTCCCATCTTCCCTCTCTACCTCATCTGCTGTTGTTTAATTCTCTCCCTTGTTTTCCCCTCTTTAGCCTCACAACCTCTTATATGTAATTTTGTGTAACATTGAGTAGTCTCCTACCATTTCCATATAATTTTCCTTCTCTCTCCCTTTCTCTCCCCCCACTCATCTCTGTTTAGTTTTAATATTTTTCTCATGTTCTTCCTCCCTGTTCTGTTCTTATTTGCTCTCTCTATATAAAAGGAAACATTTGGCATTTGTTTTTTTAAGGATTGGATAGCTTCGCTTAGCATAATCTATTCTAATGCCATTCATTTCCCTGCAAATTCTATGATTTTGTCATTTTCAGTGCTGTGTAATACTCCATTGTGTATAGATGCCACATTTTTATTATCCATTCATCTATTGAAGGGCATCTAGTTTGGTTCCACAGTCTAGTTATTGTGAATTGTGCCGCTATGATCATCCATGTGGCAGTATCCTTATACTGCTCTCTATTAAGATCCTCAGGGAAGAGTCTGAGAAGGGCGATATCTCGGTCAAATGGTGGTTCCATTCCCAGCTTTCCCAGGAATCTCCATACTGCTTTCCATATTGGACTCTCCAATTTGCAGGCCCACAAGCAGTGTACAAGTGTACCCTTTACCCCACATCCTCACCAACACTTATTGTTGTTCGACTTCATAATGGCTGCCAATCTTACTGGAGTGAGATGGTATCTTAGGGTGGTTTTGATTGCATTTCTCTGACTGCTACAGATGGTGAGCATTTTTTCATGTACTTGTTGATTGATTGTATGTCCTCCTCTGTGAATTGTCTGTTAAGATCCTTGGCCCATTGTTGATTGGGTTATTTGTTATCTCATTGTTTAATTGTTTTGAGTTCTTTGTATATTCTAGATATTAGGGCTCTATCTGAAGTGTAAGGGGTAAAAATTTGTTCCCAGGATGTAGGCTCTCTATTTAACTCTCTTATTGTTTCTCTTGCTGAGAAAAAACTTTTTTAGATTAAGTAAGTCCCATTTGTTTATTCTTTTTATGAACTCTTGGGCTATGGGTGTCCTATTAAGGAATTTGGAGCCCAACCCCACAGTATGTACATCGTAGCCAACTTTTTCTTCTATCAGACGCAGTGTCTCTGATTTTATATCTGGCTCCTTGATCCATTTTGAGTTAACTTTTATGCATTGTGAGAGAAAGGGATTCCGTTTCATTTTGTTGCATATGAATTTCCAATTGTCCCTGCACCATTTGTTGAAGATGCTATCCTTCTTACATTGCATGCTTTTAGGCCCCTTTTCAAATATAAGAAAGTTGTAATTTTGTGGATATGTCTCTGTGTCCTCTATTCTGTACAATTGGTCCATCTGCCTGTTTTGATACCAGTACCACACTGTTTTTGTTACTATTGCTTTGTAGTACAGTTTGAACTCTGGATTCACACTTCCTGCTTAGAATTGCTTTCGCTATTCTGGGTCTTTTGTTGTTCCATATGAAATTCATGATTACTTTATCTATTTCTACAAGAAATGCCATTGGGTGTTTGATTGGCATCGCATTAAACCTGTAGAGAACTTTGGGTAATATCGCCATTTTGATGATGTTATTTCTGCCTATCCATGTACAGGGCATATTTTTCCATCCTCTAACATCTTCTTCTATCTCTCTCTTTAGGGTTCTGTAGTTTTCATTGTATAAATCTTTCACCTCTTTGATTAGGTTGATTCCCAAGTTTTTTATTTTCTTTGAGTATACTGTAAATGGAGTGGTTTTCCTCATTTCCATTTCAGAAGTTTTGTTGCTGATATACAGGAATGCATTTGATTTATGCGTGTTGATTTTATATCCTGCCAATTTGCTGAATTCATTTATTAACTCTAGCAGTTTCTTTGTAGACCGTTTTGGGTCTGTTAAATATATTATCATGTCATCCACAAATAGCGATAATTTAAGTTCTTCTTTTCCTATTTTTATGCCTTTAATTTCCTTTGTCTGTATCATTGCTCTGGATAGTATTTCAAGAACTAAATTAAATAGAAGTGGTGATAGAGGGCATCCCTGTCTTGTTGCAAATTTTACAGGGAATGCCTTCAGTTTTTCTCCATTTAGGATGATGCTAGCCTGAGGTTTAGCATATATAGCTATTACCATGTTGAGGTAAGTTCCTGTTATTCCTAGTGTTTTATAGAGTTTTAAAGAAAAAGGGATGCTGTGCTTTGTAGAATGCTTTTTTTGCATCTATCGAGATGATCATATGGTTCTTCTCTTTAAGTCTATTGATGTGATGGATTACATTTATTGATTTCCATATATTGAACCAGCCTTGCATCCCTGGGATGAATCCCTCTTGATCATGAAGTACAATTTTTTTATATGCTTTTGTTTTTTATTTGCCAGGATTTTATTGAGAATTTTTGCATCCAAGTTTATTAGAGATATTGGTCTGTAGTTTTCTTTCTTTGAAGTGTCTTTGTCTGGTTTTGGGATCAGGGTGATGTTGGCCTCATAGAATGAATTTGGAAGAACTCCTTCTTTTTCTATTTTTTGAAATAGCTTGAAAAGTATTGGTATTAATTCATCTTTGAACGTTTTGTAGAACTCTGCTGTATAACCATCTGGTCCAGGGCTTTTTTTGGTTGGTAGTCTTTTGAAGGTTTCTTCTATTTCTTCCTTTGTTATTGGTCTATTTAAATTGTGTGAGTCTTCCGAACTCAAACTTGGCAGATTATATGACATAAGAAATTTATCAATATCTTCATTATCTTCTGTTTTATTGGAATATGGGGTTTCAAAATACTTTCTAATTATCATCAGAATTTCTGTAGTGTCTGTTGTGATGTTGCCTTTTTTATCCCATATGTTAGTAATTTGAGTTCTCTCTCTACTTCTCTTCATTAGCATGGCTAAGGCCCTGTCGATTTAATTTATTTTCAAAGAACCAACTTTTATTTTTTCAATTTTTTTGTTTCAATTTTGTTGATTTCTCCTCTAATTTTAATTATTTCTTGTCTTCTACTACATTTGTTGTTTTGCTTTTTTTTTCTAGGTTTTTGAGATGTAGTGTGAGATCATTTATTTGTTGTTTTTTTCTTTTTTTTTGAGGAAAGAATTCCAAGAAATGAATTTCCCTCTTAAAACTGCTTTCATTGTTTTCCATAGAATCCGGTATGTTTTGTCTGTATTGTCATTTGTCTCTAAGAAATTTTTTATCTCCTCCTTTATGTCTTCTGTAACCCATTGATCATTCAGTAACATATTGTTCATTTTCCATGTGATGTAGAATTTTTCCTTCCTTCTTCAATCATTAATTTCAAGTTTCATTCCATTATGATCAGATATGGTGCATGGTATTATCTCCATACTTTTATATTTACTAAGAGTTTCCATATGGCATAATATATGGTCTATATTTGAGTAGGACCAATGTCCTGCTGAGAAGAACATATATCCACTTTATGATGTTTGATATATTCTATATATGTTGGTTAAGTCTAGGTTATTGATTGTGCTATTAAGTTCTATAGTTTCTTAATTCAGATTTTCTCTAGAGGATCTGTCCAATGGTGAGAGTTGTGTGCTGAAGTCACCTGTAATTATTGTGTAATAGCCTATATGACTCTTGAAGTTGAGGAGAGTTTGTTTTATGACTTTGCACCACCATTGTTTGATGCATACAAATTGATAATTGTTATGTCTTGTTGGTTAATGGTGCCTTTTAACAGTATATAGTGTCCTTCTTTATCACTTTTGATTAACTTAGGTTTTAAGTTGATTTTAATCGATATGAGTATGGCCACTCCTTCTTGCTTCTGAGGGCCAACAATGGCTGCAAAGTCTTTCAGAATAAAATCATGTGATTTCCTGGCTGAGATTCCCATTGCTCTGTGGAAAGCCACCTTGGGCCTAGATCTCAGTTTCAAAGGGTGACATTCATGCGTGGCCTCCTAAAAACCAACACAATTCATTTCAATACTTCTATGAGGTACGTTCCAGAACTCAGGCTCTAAGGGAAATCACACCAGAGTTCAAGCCCAGGTGGACCAAGTCATCTCTTCCAACCCCCACACAAATGACCACAATTAGAACAAAAAAACTCCCACATGGCCCTCATCTTCGTCCATAAAGACCCTCATCAAAAGTTCTGGATGGAAGTTTTCATGAGGGTCGCAACCAAAGACAGTTTCCAGAATAAGCTCCCTTGCCTCTAATTTCCCTAAAGTCAGAGTGGCCGGGACACCCTTCCTGTGAACCAGGAGTGATCAAAAAGGCCTGCCATTAATTCCGCTCTGTTTCTATAATTTGAGGCTTACTGAATGTCAGGTATAGATTTTTTATGTGATTTGGAGTCATGAGAAAACCCAAGCATATCTGCAGAGCATTGAAGAATTCATTTGACAAAGAGGATCCCTATTCTCACTTGAAGGGGGTCAGGAACCTAACAGAGAAAGGCAAGAATCTTCATCCACAATGACTGCTCTTTTTGCCATTTTGGTTTTGAATGCACACATGGGATCTTTCTTTAGATCCATTAGGTGCTGAGAATCTAAGCCACAGCCTCACACAGGGCCAAGAGGCAGATTCAGACAAATCCCTTTCCAAAGCAATTAAGCAAAGAGCCACAGGTGATGTCCATTTATTTCCATTTGAAAATTTTTTCTTCAGGCTTCACAAAGGGGTGGCCTGAGGCAAAGACCTTCCTGACATTCAGGGCAACAGAACCCTTGATTGGTATACTTAGCTTGAATTATGTTCTGCACCGAGTTCTCAGATAAATCGATATACAATGGCATAGGACCGTGTACCTCGGATGATTGAATGTAGAAGAGAACATCCAGTCAAAAAGGGATAGTCTGTAGGATTAGGAAGATAGTCAGTAGGTTTATGAAGAAGAGTGACTCTAGGAGTTGGACCAAAAGTTCTTTAGCAATAGGGTTTCAGTTAGAGAGTGAATGTAAATGTCAGCACATGTGAAGAGACAGTCACAATGATGAACTGGGAAAAATATGTAGGAAAGCAGATATCAATAGAAAGATTAGGAAATCAGGCAAAGTATAAAGTGAGTGATAGGATTAGACATTTTCAACAGGCTTGAGGTTGAATATATAATCTTAGGAAGAAACAAATATGTAATAATCAATAGGATTGACATTTGAGAGCATTAGGCACCCTGGACATGGATGTTTTTAGTAATCCATGGTCACTTTCCATTTAGGCTTTGGTACAATCATATGTGTGACCTTTGCATTTTGTGTCCAGAATACTACCGTGATAAATTGTATATGTAGATAAGGTGACATGAGTATTTCTTCCACCATTATGGGAAGTAATATTCTGGAAACTTATAAATTAGTACTGGTGATACAAATAGGTGTACCTTGTGTTGATGATTATTGAGATGTTGCATGAATAGACCATATTGTGATAAAGTATATAACTAGTTCCAACTTTAAATAATGGATTGAGTTTGCATCTGAAAATATATTGGAAATCTTATATTGATATATATACAATCATTCCATCCAGTTATATATGTAATGGTAATATTAGGGTTACGGTTTATCGTGAAGGGTGAGTATTGCTTCAAAAATGATTATGGAATCAAAAATAATGTGTTTAGAAAGAAGTCTAGTGAAAAGACCAGTAAAGAAACATGGAGGAATACATGTGTTCTTAAGTATTAAGTAAATGAATGTGAACCAAATGCCTATAATTTTGTGAAGTTGTGGATGAAAAAATATATCCTATGATGTCCATAAACAGATAAAATAGTAATATACCAGTGTTGAATAAAAATGAACTTCAAAATACACATCATGTCCCATAGCAATCTACTTGCATTGATGTTAAACTGGGTCAGGTACTGTAGAAATATTAGGATTTGTATGCACCACCTACTGAACTTAGTTTTCAGTAGTAGGAAACAAATATGTATTACAGGAATATAAATATTGCTGAAAATAATCTTGTAAAGATTGGATTTTGAACCCACATACATGAATATAAATGAATTTAGGGAGTGTATAATAAGACACATATTTTTCATATTTTTTAAAAATCTGGAGAAAAATAAAATATATATATATATATATATATATATATATTTTTTTTTTCCAGATTTAAAAAAAATACACAAACACACACACACACACACACACACACATGCACACACACACACACACACATTAATATTTAGCAATATATATGCCAATCGAAATTCATCATGAAATATAATTCATCCACATATCCAAAAATATTCATTTTACTGAACATGGATTTATGTATAGTGTTTTTCACTAGGAAGCTCACCCATAGGTTGAATTTTCAGTTCCATCATTATTTAGGGAGAGTCATCTGTTCTCACAATTTTATATTCCAAAGTCAGGGAGCTCAAAAGAATGTCCGTGTGATACCAGGTAGGATATTATATATATGCATAAAAAAATACATGTGCTGAATAGGATACAGAGAAAGGGAGACAGGAATTTATATATGTGATAATTTTAAAAAAATCATGGAGAAATATTACAATGAAAAGTTGACTAGATTTAAAACACATACTCTTGATAATGCAGAAGGCAAATAGAAGTATACACCATGCTTCCTATGAAAGGCCTGTATTTCTATTCGGTTAGGTTTCTTTCTCTCCATGATATTAGGATTAGTAGTCAGAGTCTAGTAGGGTATGGGTTAGTGTCAGGGATTCAGTATTTCAAATGGAAAAAAGGAAAATTAATCTAATGTGTATGCAAAAATGTGATACACATAAATCTTCCCTCTCTCATCCAGAACAATGCCTTGACATAACCATCGCTAAAAGTAAGACACAATTAGAGGAGAGGAGTTAGAAAATCTGTGAATTTATGTGGAATGGAAAATGCTCAGGAGTTCACAACACTGGAGGTGGTAGAACAGTTTCCAAAAGTAAGGGAGAGGGTAAACAATCCAGAAACATGGAGCTGTGCTGGCCTAAAGACTTCTTGAGAAACTTCCTCTGAGGTTGGGAACAAGAAATATATGTAATTGTCAGGAGATTTAGCTTCGTTTGTAGTGACACCATGAAATCTGGGTCTGCATCTATGTTACCTGGAGAACATGGTTTCTTATTTTCCAATGATCATGAGGCAGCAGTGCTGAATTCTCTCTTTGTAGGTAAACTGAGGCCACTGGGCTGAAGTGTCTCCCATGTGGACTGTGAAGCCATTTGGTGATCCTCCACTTTCCAGGGTGTTTCTTACTGCTGCACTGGGAGTTTGGTACTTGCTTCACGAAATACAAGAGTTCAACTGGGATAAAAATGCTGGAGGAGTTCTTTCATGTGTGGTTGGTCAGGGTCGCGAAGAGTATGTACGAACCAGGCTTCTATCCTACATAGCTTTCCCCTTGACTATAGCATCCTGATTCTGAACATTGCCCTGAAACCTCTCCATATGACAAGATGCCTTTACATATAAAGGTCTGCTGCCTGCACCATGTCAGTCGCAAGTCTTTCAAAGCCAATGGAAGATCCAGGTGGTCCTACCAAAAATATTTATTTACACACCTACAGTCCACTTCTCTACGCCCACTACTCAGCAGGCTCCAAATTACTGGCATCTCTATTCTACACCATTTTCACGAAACCCAGTCAATCAAGGCACTCTTTGGTACACTCATGATCAGCAACAGGAAATCCAAAGTTTATCCAGTGCCACATGGTCATGGGAATTTCAGAAATTTCATGGTATTAATCTAGTCATATTTCAAAAATGAAGTTAGAGGCACTGTGGGTTTCAATTAATTCAGGAACCATTAAATGGTGAGGAAGCTCATTTCAATGAAAGCTCTGGAGAACACTCACACAAAAGCCTTCCAAAAGACTGGCAAAAAGGTCACATGAATCCAGACACATTGTGGTCTACAATGTGAGGTCCATATGTGTTTGGACTCTCAACTAGGGCTGCCAAGTCTTCAAGAAGTAAATCATGTGATATCCTGGCTCAGAATCCCCGAGCTCCGTGGAAAGCCATCCTGGGCCTAGATCTCAGTTTCCAAAGGCGATTCTCACGCGTGGCCTAGTAAAATCCCAAGAGAATTCACGGCAATACTTCTCTGAGGTCAGATCCAGAACTCATTCTTTAAGGGGAATCACACCAGAGTTCAAGCCCAGGTGATCCCAGTCATCTCTTCCAACTACCACACAAATTACCACAATTAAAACAAGAACACTCCCATATGGCCCTCATCTTCTTCCATATTGACACTCATCATAATTTGGCTGGATGTTTAAATGAGGGGCGCAGACCAACACAGTGTCCAAAATAAGCTCCTTTGACCCTCATTTGCCTAAAGTCAAGGTGGCCTGGACACCCATCCTGTGAACCAGGAGTGATCAAATAGGCCTGCCATTAATACCGCTCCAATTCTCCAATTTGAGGCCTACTGACTGTGGGGTTTAGATTCTTTATGTGAATTTTAGTCATGATAAAACCAAACACCTATGGGCTAGCCTCTGCAGGTTTTGAAGAACTCATTTGACCCAAAGGATCCCTATTTTCACTTGATGGAGTTCAGGAACCTTACAGAGGAAGTCAAGAGACTTCATCCCAATGACTGCTCTTTTGGCCATTTTTCATTTGGATGCAAACATGGGAACTTTCTTTAGATCCATCAGGTGCTGAGAATCTAAGTCACAGCCACACACAGGGCCAGGGGGCTGATTCAGACACATCCCTTTTCAAAGCACTTAAGAAAAGAGCCACAGGTATGCCCAATCATTTCCATTTGAAAATTGATTTCTTCAGGCTTCAAAAAGGGGTGGCCAGAGGCAAAGACCTTCCTGACATTCAGGGCAACAGAACAATTGGTAAGCAAAAGGCCCAAAGCAGGGTTTCTCCACTGAGACTTTCCTGGTCACACTGATATCTGAGTTTTCTGAGATGCTCCCCATTCCCTACAGCTATCCAGCACATTGTTATGTCACAGAGCTTTGAGGTTGTAAATATCTTGGACACAAAACCATAGGCCTATTCTTGAGATTGGCCGGAATTCAGGAAGAAAACAGGAACTTAGGAAGATAGCAGGTGTTGCACATCAATAAGGCAAGCTACAGTCCATTCATAAATGGGGCAATATGAATACTGAGAAGCTTTCTACTAGACAAGACACATCCATTCATGAATTCTCTTTTCTAATGTCTACAACCACGGACACAGTGAGATACACAGACAGAGAAACACTCGCCATGTTAAACGACTTACTAGAAACAGTCCACTTCCAACGAAACAAACTGACTTTCCTACCTATTCTCAGAAAATGAGACAAAACCACAAACCCACAACCACACCCACAAAGGCACCTTCTTCCCCCAAGTAGGTCTTTTACTATCCGGAGTGTCCTCTGACTTGTAGGCCATAATATGTTCCCCCAAAATAGCCTGTCCTGTCTCAGATCTGGTCTCCATGGCAAACTCTGTGAACTTCTCAGGAGCCAACGGTGAGCCACTAACTGCTTTCTCAAGAAAAGCAACGCTTCCGAGCTTTCCTGGCATTTGTTCTTCTCACGTCTGAAGGTACCAAGAAAGACTGACTGTCCTTGGTAAATTCAAATAAGTGAGACCACAGGGATGGGGACTGGGACTGGCTCTGTGTGCCTGGCTTCCTGGATCCAAAGTTCAGAAAGTTCCATCACCAAGGAAGTGAGGTGAGGTCATTTCCTTCCTGAACTGAATGAGGTCCCTGTCTTGGCAACCACTTTGTCTTAACTGTTGCTTCCAAGGGTCCCATGAGATTGAGGCTGCCCCTACTTCCTGTGACACTTTCACAAGTTAGAATGGTATATCAACCATAGGCACCCAGGAATAGATCTCCACACAGGCCTGTTTTGGTCCATGTTCTCTACATTAAGAAGAGAATCTGATTCAGACACAACCTTTTATCCTGACCGGGTTGTTTGCCATGGAAGATGACTTTTGCTCTCTCAGGTCCTTCATAGCTGCCTACATCTTCTCCAGGGATCATTTCTGCATGGGCCTTTGAGGTTCTCAGCAGTTGGAAGTTTCCCTACATTTCTTTATTGTAAAATCAACTCTTTCCCTGCTCTTCTATAAAGTTAGATTGAGGGAACAGTGTATGATTATGGTTAAAAACATGTTTGATTTGGGTTAGAAATCATTGTGCTGGATGAATAATGTTATTGGGAACTTGCTATGTGTATAAGAATATATAGGTGTAATATATGTATGAAAAAAGAAATCTAAGTATGATTTGAAGGCCAGAAGGGCATTGGGCCCTTGATTGGGATACGCAGCATTGAATTACGTTCTGCAGAGATGTCTCAGATAAATCGATATACAATGGCATAGGTCCTTGTACCTTGCATGAATTAATGTAGAAGGAACATCCAGTCAAAAAGGGATAGTCGGTAGTGAAAGGTTAATAAAATAGGTACTTGTAATTTCCTGTTTTTCTGTATGCTTAACAAAACACTGTTGAAATCTTGAGAAATGTTTGCTAATCTTGTTCTAGAATGTACTGTTCCCAACTGCCAAACTGCAGAATGTACTGCCTCACTCGGTGTCACGCGAACCGTCCACTCACACTTACACATCAGTAAACTTCCCTCCCTTCCCTCTCCAAGAAATGTATGTAAGCTCTGCATAAGCTGTTCTCAGAGCTCTCTGATCTATTTAAGTTAGCTGTGAGCCCCAGCAAGCTGGACCCAAAAAAAACCCTTTGCTGTTGCATGAGACAGTCTCTTGGTAGTCTCTTCCTCCGACACTCGCCTGACCTTTACATATTGAGGTTCCACCGAGTTCTGGCAGTGGCGGATGAGAGACCCCCAACGGGCTCCTCTCGGAGCAAGTAAGGCGCCTCTTTCTGGTTTCAGGTGTCATGTTAGGGCTTGGCAAAATTGCTGGCGATGAAGAGCCTGGGGTCTCTCCGACGGTGGCTGAGAGACGTGTCACAGAGACATAGGGCACCTCCATGGGGGACCCCGCAGAGGACTCGGAGAATCAAGGAACAATTGCTTCATTGACTCAGTGATATTTTCTTTTAGATTCGGTATTGCCATCCTATCGGGTTTTGCCGGCTACGCATTCCTGGTCTCAGTGTTGGACGTCCATTGCCTGTCTTTATGGTCTTGTCTTATCTGTGTCATGTGTCTTTGCTTTTACTGTTTGTGTACCTTTCATTATGGGACAGAGCACTTCAATGCCTCTGTCCCTGACCCTTGATCACTGAACCAAAGTCCGCTTAAGGGCTCAGTATCTTTCTTTTTTTAGTAAAACGCTAGACCTGGCAGACTCTCTGTGCCTCAGAATGGCCCATTTTGGAGTCGTATGGCCCCTAGAAATATCTTTCTACTTCCCACTAATTTAAAAAGTCAGAGATATTGTCTTTCAGCCAGGGCCACATAGCCATCCTGATCAACAGCCATATATCTTAACTTTGCCGACCTCTGCAAATCTCCTCCTCCATGGGTGAAGCCTTTCCTTGCCCATGCCTCTGCTCATACTCCTTCCCCCATGATCTCTCAAACCCTCACCTCTTCCACCTCCTCCACCCTCTGTTCTCCCTGAGTCACAAGATTTGACTCTACTGGACTCTTCTTCCCCTCCTTATCCACTGCCCTCGTCCCCTAACACACAACACACTCTAAATGATTCCCCTGCTTCTGACTAAGCCTGTCTACCATTGGAGGAAGCTAAGCCGGTAATAGGATCTGATAATGGACCGATGTTCATGGCCCAGGTAAGTCAGGGGTTAGCCAGGAACCTGGGGATTAATTGGACGTTATATTGTGCTTATAGACCCCAGAGTTCAGGACAAGTAGAAAGAATGAATAGAACAATTAAAGAGACCTTAACGAAATTAAGCTTAGAGACCAGCATAAAAGATTGGACTATGCTCCTGACTTATGCAATGTTTCATGCAAGAAAAAACCCTTCTGTTTCTTTGAGTAGCCTTACCCCCTGAGAAATTCTCTATGGTGGCCCTCGTCCAGTAAGGGTCCTAAGCCCAACTGTAAGACCTAAGGATCCATTTCACACCCTCTTGGTTGACAGACTTAAAGCTCTTGAAAGAACTCAGTGATACCTGTGAAAATAGCTGGCCACTGCCTACCAAACTGTGTACCAGGGGATTCCACATCCATATCAAATAAGAGACTTCATGTATGTAAGATGACATCAGGTGTCATCCCTGGAACCCTGCTGAAAAGGACCATACCAGGTGCTACTTATAACACCTACAGTGGTAAAGGTATACAGAATCACTTCCTGGATCCATGCCTCTCATCTCAAGCCTGCTCCTTGTCCATAATCTTTCTGGAAACTATAAAAGACTGGTAACAGTTTCAAATTGTGTATTCGCCATGTGGATAAGGTTATATACTCTCCCCTTGGCCACAAGTAGTCCTAACCCTCATCAGCCTGTTAAGCAGCGATGGCTGATCACAAATCCTACTGGAAAAGAGTATAATCTATCTCGCATACAGCCCCCTTAGGGACCTGGTGGCCATCTCTCCACCCAGACATTTGTCAGCTGGCCATAGGTCTTTTTTATTGGGATATCCCTGATGAAGAAAATCCCACTAAAATACCATTAAATCCCTTCCGTACCATAGATAATGGAAACAAACATTATGGATGTAGGGACACGCGAGCCAGATGCGGTTGGCTAGCCTAGATTACTATGTTTGCCCAGCAAACTATCAAAGCCACAAACAGTAACGGCTGTGTGGGGGAAAAGCCGACTTCTTCTGTATTTCATGGAGATGTGATCATACAGGGGCTGCCTGATGGAACCCCAATACTTCATCAAATTCAGTACACAGCATTGGCCATATTACCAAGTAGAAAACAGAAAAAGGATGGCCCCCAGAGGGGTCTCTAGATCCTCAAATTTTGCGTGACCTTTTTAACTTCTGCAAGTGCTCAAAAGGGTGAAAGGAGATTCCCCTATGTGGAAGCCTTTTCCCTCCTTCACTCACATCCTGAACTATGCTTCTCCAATAGATTTTTATCCTCAGCCTTCTGCTCCAGACTCTCTGCTGTCACTCCCACCTCAGCAACCTGATTTCTCCCCTCCAATTACTAGATCAGAAACCCAAACCTCCACCAGTTCTCAGACAATTGCCCACTAGTGAGGTAGCAGGTACTGAGGTACCCCTCCATCGACTCATTCCTCTCTTCTCCTGTCAGTGCCCTCACCGGGTCCCACCAGGTCCTCTTTCCAGCTAACCCAAAGCTCAAACGAGCTGAGGAGAGCTCTCAGACCCTTATCCAAGATGTAATATAAATGGCCATTAAAGTTGCTTTGTCATCACTGAAAACAGGTTACTAAAATTTAAAGTCCCTCACAGAATTTTGGGATACTCACTCCCGTTTTCTGCTCTGCTCTACCTGTTCTACTGCTGAAGTTTTGTTGCTAGGAAATTCCCAAACCCCTTTCCAATTATTGTTTTACATCTCTCTTTTTCCTCATTCTCAGATCCTCAGAGCTTCTCTCAGCCCCACCTTCCCCGTATTCCCCCTCTGTACCAGGCCCACAGAAAAGTCTTAAATGTCCTTCTCCAGAAGTCTTCACCATGGCTGAATTTAGAACTTTCAGCATAGAGTTTCTATAAAGAGTTCAATGTAGATAAACTTTCTCTTTTTGTATTGCCCTGTTCTACTTGGCCACTGGCTAAAAAACTCAGTACTTCTAAGCTAGACAACCCCTAACTTGTTTTTCACAAAATATGTGAACAAGGCCTCTGGCCTTCAGCTGGGGCTTCACAGAAATGGCTACATTTCTAAGATAAAGAAATTACCAAATGGGCTCCGTTGTAACAGCTGGCAGGGGGAAAATAAGAAAGGGAATAAAAAGCTCTCCCCCTCCCATGTGTCCTTGAAAATTTAACTTGCCCAGAACAGAGGAAAAATCAGAAACAAATACTGCTTTTTTTAACTTCTGCAGACTGTAAACTTCTGAGCCCCATCCTTATATGCTGGGTACAAAATTCTGAGACTACCTAAACTTGAGTTTCAGGGGATTAATTGATTACAACAGAAGCAATGCCCTCTGAATCCGGTTGCAACAAAATAGGACTGTTTCCCTGTCTTCAGTGCTATCTTAGGTGCCTTGCCTTGTCTGTCCCTACAACAGCATAATTCTATATACTTAAACATTGTTTATGTTTTCATGAAATGGTCAACAGATGGGATTAATTTTGAAATGGTGCAGATGTTTCCCAGAGTGCTCTATCATGATGCAGGTTCGTTTGAAGATCAAATGGGGGGGGGCATACAACCGGTTCCACTGGGAACATGTATCGCTCACTTTAGCCATCCTATTATGAATAGGAGTTGCTGCACGGGTGGGCACAGGAGCCACTGCCATTGTCCATGGGACACAACAAATGACCCAATTAGAAGCAGCAATAGAGCAAAACTAAGATATTAGAAACCCCCATCAGAGCTTTGCATGAATCTTTAACCTCTCTCTCTGAAGTTGTTTTACAGAACAGTTGAGGGTTGGACCTCCTCTTTATTAGAGAAGGGGGCCTTTGTGATGCATTGAGGGAAGAATGTTGTTTTTATGCTGACCATACTGGAGTTGTAATAAAATCTATGAGTAAATTTAAAAGACACCTTGAAGAGCATCAACAAGAGAGAGAGGCCCAAAAAGGGTGGCTTGAGTCTTGGTTCACACACTCCTCCTGGTTAACTACGTTTTTATCAACCTGGCAGGTCCAATAATAATCCTCATATTATTGCTAACTATAAAACCCTGTTTGCTCAACCGTGTAATTTCTTTTCTCCAGGCTCAAATTGGACGAGTTAAACTTATGGTAATACCCCACTAGCAGACATAGAATGTGACACCCTCCAATGATCATTTTTATGATTAAAAGTAGCCAGAAGAAGAAGTGGGGAATTAAAGGTTAATAAAATAGGTACTTGTCACTTCTTGTTTTTCTGTATGCTTAACAAAACACTGTTGAAATCTTGAGAAATGCTTGCAAATCTTGTTCCCAGAATGTTCTGTCCCCAACTGCGCAACTGCAGAATGTACTCCCTCACCCAGTTGCACGCAAACCACCCACTCACCCTGACCCATCAATAAAATTCCCTCCCTGCCCTCTCCAGGGAAAGTATATAAGCTCTACTTAAGCTATTCTCAGGGCTATCTGCTCGATTCAAGTGATCTCTGAGCCCCAGCATGCTGGACACCCAAAAAACCCTTTGATGTTGCATGAGATAGTCTGTTGGTTGTCTCCTCCTCTGAAGCTCGCCCCACATTTACTTGGATGATTGAATGTAGAAGAGAACATCCAGTCAAAAAGGGATAGTCTATAGCATTAGGAAGATAGTCAGTACTTTTAGGAAGAAGGGTGAGTATAGGAATTGGAAAAAAAGTTCTTTAGCAATAGGGTTTCGATTAGAGAGTGAATGTAAATGTCAGCACAGGTGAAGAGTCAGTCACAATGATGAACTGGGGAAAATATGTAGGAAAGCAGATATCAATAGAGACATTACGAAAACAGGCAAAGTATAAAGTGAGTGATAGGATTAGATATTTTGAACAGGGTTGAGTTTACATATATAATCTTAGGAAGAAACAAATATGTAGTCACAAATAGGATTAACATTTGAGATCATTAGGCAAATTTCAGGTGGATGAATATTTCTCAGAATAATCTTGTGAATAGTTGATTATAAATCCACATACATAAACATGAATGAATTTAGGGAGTGTATATAAGACACATATATTTCATATTTTGAAAAATCTGGAGAGTGTATATATATATATATATATATATATATATATATATATATATATATATATATATACAAAACACACACACAGACAAAAAAGTAGCAATATATATGTCAATCAAAATTCATTATAAAATATGCATCATCCAGAGATCTAAAAATATTAATTTTACTGAACATGGATTTATGTATAATGCTGTTCAACTAGCAAGCTCACCCATAGGTTGAATATCCAATTCCAACAAGTTTAGTAGGAGTGATCTCTTCTAACAATTTGTATCTGCCAAGTCAGCCACCTCACAAGAATGTACGTGTGGTACCAGGTAGGAATCTATATGTGCATGTAAGAATACAGAGAAAGGGAGACAGGAATTCACATATTTGTTAACCTTAAAAATACATGGACAACTATTTCAACAACAAATCGACTAGATTCATAACTCCAACTCTGTATCATGCAAAAGGCAAGTCCAACAATACACCAGGCGTACTCTGAACTGCTTGTATTTCTATTCTGTTTGGGTTAGTTTTCTCCATCATATTAGAATTAGTAGTCAGAGTCTGGTCGGGTATGGGTTAGAGTCAGGGATTCAGTATTTTGAATGGAAAATAGAAAACTGAATCCAATGTGTATGCAAATATATGCTACAGAAAATTCTTCCCACTCTCCTCCAGAACAATGCCTTGACATTACCTTCGCCCCAAGTAAGACACAATTATAGGAGAAGAGTTAGAAAATCTGTGAATACCTATCAGGAATGAAAAATGCTCCAGATTTCACATCTTTGGAGGTGGTAGAGGAGTTTCCAAAAGTAAGGGACAGGGTAAACACTCCACAAACATGGAGCTCTGCTGGCCTAAAGACTTTTTGAGAACCTGCCTTTGAGGTTGGGCACTTAAAATATATGTTGTTTTCATTAGCTTTAGCTTTATTTGTAGTGAGACAATCAAAGCTCGATCTGCTTCTATGTGACCTGGAGAACATGGTTATTTATTTTCCAATAAAAATGAGGCAGCAATGCTGAATTCTCTCTTTGTAGGTAAACTGTGGCCACTGAGGGCTAAGTGTCTCCCCGTGTGGACTGTGACACAACTTGGTCATCCTCCAATTATCGTCGTGTTTTTTGCTGCTGCACTGGGAGTTTGGTATTTGCTTCATGAAATACAATGAGTTCAAATGGGAGACAGTGCTGAAGGGAGTTCTGTCAGCTGTGGTGTTCATGGTCTCCAGGAGAATGCACCAACCAGGGTTCTATCCCACGTAGCTTGCCCCCTTGACAATAGCAACATGATTCTGAACTTTGCCCTAAAACCTCTCCATATAAAAATATGCCTTTACGTATATGGGTCTGATGGCTGCACCATGTCAGTCTCAAGCCATTTGGAAGCCAATGGAAGATCCACATGGCCCCACCACAGATGTTTTATCACTCACTTGCATAACACTTCTCTAGGCCCACTACTCACCAGGCTCCTACTTACTAGCATCTCTGTTCTACACCATTTTCATGAAACCCAGTCATTCAAGGCCCTGTCTGGTATATTCATGATCATCAACAGGACATCAAAGGTTCTCCAGTGACATCTGGTCATGGGAATTTTAAAAATTTCATGGTAATTATCTAGCAATTTTTCATGGATGAAGTTGGAGGCACTGTGGGTTTCAATTCATTCAGGAACCCTTAAAGGGTTAGGAAACTAATTTCAGGCAAAGCTCTGGAGTACTCTCACATGCAAGGCTCCCCAATGAGTGGCCAAAAAGTCACATGAAGCGAGGCCAATTGAGGTCTATAAAGCGAGGTCCATGTGGGTTTTGAATCTCTATAATGCATGCCAAGTCTTTCAGAATAAAATCATGTAATATCCTGGCTGAGATTCGCAGTGTTCTGTGGAAAGCCAACCTGTGCCTAGATCTCAGGTTCCAATGGCAACTTCATGCCTGGCCTCCTAAAATCCCAACACAATTCATGGCAATACTTCTCTCAGGTCAGTTCCAGAACTCAGTCTATAAGGAGAATCACACCAGAGTTCAAGTCCAGGTGGACCCAGACAACTCTTCCAACCGCTACTCAAATGAAAACAATTAAAACCAGAATACTCCCTCATGGCCCTATTCTTCTTCCATATAGACACTAATCATAACCTCTTCCTGGAGTTTTCCATGAGTTGTGCAGCCCAAGAAAATGTCCAAAATAAGCTTCTTGCACCTCTTTTGCCTAACTTCAGCGTGGCCTGGGCACCCTTCCTGTGAACCTGGAGTGATCAAATAGGCCTGCCCTTAATACTGCTCCGCTTATCCAATTTGAGGCTCTCTGACTGTGGGGTCTAGATTCTTTATGTGAATTGGAGTCATGAGAAAAGCCAAGACAGTGTCCAAAATCAGTTCGCTTTTTCCTCATTTGCCTAAAGTCAGGGTGGCCTGGACACCGTTTCTGTGAACCAGGAGTGATCAAATAAGCCTGCCGTTAATACTTCTGTGTTTCTCCAATTTGAGGCCTACTGATTTCAGGTATCAATTTCTTATGTGATTTGGAGTTACTCGAAAACCCAAGCACCTCTGCAGGGAATTGAAGAACTCATTTGACCCAAAGAATCCCTATTCTCACTTGATGGAGTTCAGGAACCTAACAGAGGAAGGCAAGAGACTTCATCCATAATGAATGATTTTTTTGCCATTATGGTTTTGGATGCACACATGGGATCATTCTTTAGATGCATCAGGTGCTGAGAATCTAACTCAAAGCCACACACATGGCCAAGACACTAATTCAGACACATCCCTTCCCAAAGCAATTAAGCAAAGAGCCACAGGTGATGCCATTCATTTCCATTTGAAAACTGTTTACTTCAGGCTTCACAAAGGGGTGGATTGAGGCAAAGAACTTCCTGACATTCAGTGAAAAACAACAATAAGTAAGCAAAAGGCCCAAAGCAGGGTTTCTCCACTGAGACTTTCCTGGTCACACTGATATCTGAGTTTTCTGAAATGCTCGCAAATCTCTTCAGCTATCCAGTACATGGCCATGTCACAGAGTTGGAGGTGGTACATATTTTGAACACAAATCCATGAGCCTATTCTAGAGGGTGGCCAGAATTCAGGAAGAAAACAGCAACTTAGAAAGATAGCAGGTGTTGCACATCGACAAGACAAGCTGCACTCCATTCATATATTGGGCAGGTTGAAATATGGGAAGATTTACACTTGACAGGACACATCCATTAATGCATTCTCTTTTCCAATGTCTACAACAATGGACACAGTGGGATACACAGACATAGAAACACTCACCTTGTGAAACAACTTACTAGAAACTGTCCACTCCAAACCAAACCGCCTTTCCCATCTATTCTCAGAACATGAGACAAAACAATAAACCCACACACACTCCCACAAAGGCACCTCCTTCACCCAAGTAGGTCTTTGACTATCCAGAGTGTCCTCTGACTGGTGGGCCATACTATGTTCCCCTGAAATGGTCTGTCTTCTCTCAGATCTGGTTTCCTTGGACAACTCTGTGCAGTTGTCAGGAGCCAGTGGTGAACCACTATCTGCTTTCTCAGGAAAGGTCCATCTTCAGAGCTTTCCTGGCATTTGGCCATCCTCACATCATTAGGTACCAAGAAAACTGACTCTGTCCTTGGTAAATCCAAAGAAGTGAGCCCACTGGGACTGGGACTGGGACTGCCTCTTGGTGCCTGGCTTTTTGGATACCAAGTTCAGACAGTTCCATCACCAAGGAAATGAGGTATGTCACTTTCTTTGGAACTGAATGAGGTCACTGCCTTGGCAACGACTTTGTCATAACACTTGCTTCCAAAGGTCCCATGAGATGGAGCCTTCCCCTACTTCCTGTGACACTTTCACAAGGTAGTATGGTATATCAACCATTGGCACCCAAGAACAGCTCTCCACACAGGCCTGGTTTGGTCCATCTTCTCTACAATAAGAAGAGAGAGGCTGATTCATACATATCCCTTCATCCTGACCAGGTTGATTGCCATGGAAGATGACTTTTGCTCTCTCAGGTCCTTCATACCTGCCTACAACTTCTCCAGGTATCATTTCTGTATGGACCTTTGAAGTTCTCAGCAGGTGGAAGGTCCCCAAGTTTCCTGTATTGTAAAAACCACTCTGTCCCTGCTCTTCTGTAAATGAGATTGAGGGAACAGAGTATGTTTAGGTTTAATAACAGGTTTGATTTGGGTTACGAATCATTCTGTGCGATGAATAATGCTATTGGGAACCTGCGATATTTACAAGAATATAGAGGTGAAATATAAGTATGAAAACAGAAATCTAGGTATGATTTGAAGCCCAGAAGGACATTGGGCCCTTGATTGGGATACTTAGCTTTGAATTATGCTCTGCAAAATTGTCTCAGATAATTCGATATACAATGGCATAGGACATTTTATTGAATGTAGAAGAGAACATCCAGTCAAAAAGGGATAGTCGGTAGGATTAGGAAGATAGTCGATAGGTTTAGAAAGAAGAGTGAGTATAGGATTTGGACCAAAAGTTCTTTAGCAATAGGGTTTCGATAATAGAGTGAATGTAAATGTCAGCACATATGAAGTGTTAGTCACTAGGATCAACTTGGGAAAATTTGTTGAAAAGCAGATATCAATAGAAACATTATGAAATCAGGCAAAGTATAAAGTGAGTGATAGGATTAGACATTTCCAACAGGGTTGAGTTTGAATATATAAATTAGGAAGAAACAAATATGTAGTCACCAATAGGATTGACAATTGACAGCATTAGGCAACCTGGACATGGATGTTTTTAGTAATTCATGTACACTTTACATTTAGGCTTTGGTACAATCATAAATGTGACCTTTACATTTTTTTGTCCAGAATATTACTTTGATAAAATGTATATGTACATCAGGTGACATGAGTATGTCTTCCACCATTTCTGCAAGCAATATATTGAAGATGTAAAATTAGAATCGGGGGTACAAAAAGGTGTACCCTGTGTCTATGAATATAGAGATAAAGAATGAATAGACCGTAATGTGAATGAATAATATAACTTTTTTCAACTTTAAAAAATGAATTGATCTAATATCTGAAAAATCACAGGAAATCGTATATTGATATACAATCATTCATTCCAAGCAGTTATACATCTAATGGTAATATTCGTGTTTTGGTTTATCATGAAGAGTGTGTGAGTTTTGCTTCAAAAGTGACTATGGAAATAATGTGTTTGGAAAGAAGACTCATGAAAATTCCAGTAAAGAAACCCTGACAATACATGTGTTCTGAAGCAAAAAGTGATTAAATTTGAAACAAATGCCTACAAATTTGTGAACTTGTGGATGAAATGTATATCCTATGATGTGCAAAAACTGAAGAAATAATAATGTAAAAGTGTCGAATACAAATGAATAAAGAATTACATATCATGTCCCATTGGAATCTACTTGCATTGATGTTAGACTGGGTCAGTTACTGTAGAATAATTAGGATTTGTATGCATCATTCCCTGAAGTTAGTTTTCAGTACTAGGAAACAAATATGTATTTCAGGTGGATGAATATTTCTGAGAATAATCTTGTGAAAAGTTGATTAAAAATCCACATACATGAACATAAATGAATTTAGAGAGTGTATATTAGACACATATATTTCATATTTTGAAAAATCTGGAGAGTGTACACACACACACACACACACACACACACAAAACACTCACGGACATTAAAAAGTAGCAATATAAATGCCAATCGAAATTCATCAGTAAATATATATCATCCACAGATGCAAAAATATTTATTTTACTGAACATGAGTTTACGTATAATGTTGTTCTACTAGGACGGTCCCTATAGGTTGAATTTTCAGTTCCAACAGCATTTAGGAGGAGTGATCTCTTCTCACAATTTGTATCTGCCAAGTCAGCCACCTCACACAGATGTACGTGTGATACCTGGTAGGATTCTATATATGCATATAAATATACAAGTGTGAATAGGCTAAAGAGAAAGGGAAACATGAATTCTCATATTTGTTAACTTTAAAAACACATGGAGATCTTTTTCTATTAAACATTGACTAGATTTATAACTCCTACCTTGTATAATGCAAAATGCAAGTCCAACTATACAACATGCCTCCAATGAACTGCTTGTATTTCTATAGGTTTGTGTTATTTTTCTCTATCATATTAGGATGAGTTGTCTGAGTCTAGTATGTATGGGTTAGTGTCAGGGATTCAGTATTTCAAAAGGAAAATTGGAAATTGAATCCAATTTGTATGCAAATATATGCTACACAAATATCCTCCCACTCTCATCCAGAACAATGCCTTGAAATTACCTTCACCCCAAGTAAGACACAGTTAGAGGAGAATAGATAGAAAATCAGTGAATACATATCTGGAATGGAAAATGCTCAGGAGTTCACAACCTTGGAGGTTGTAGAGGAGTTTCCAAAAGTAAGGGACAGCGTAAACACTCCACAAACATGGAGCTCTGCTGGCCTAAAATCTTTTAGAGCAACTGCCTCTGAGTTTGGGAACGTGAAAAATATGTTGTTGTCAGGAGAATTGGCTTCCTTTGTAGTGAGACCATCAAAGCTGGGTCTGCCTCTATGTGACGTGGAGGACATGGTATCTTATTTTCCAATGAACATAAGGTAGCAGTGTTGATTTTCTTCTTTTTAGGTAAACTGTGGCCTCTGGGGGCTAAGTGTCTCCCCGTTGGACTGTGAAGCCATTTGGTCCTCCTCCACTTTTTGTGGGGTTTTTGCTGCTGAACTGGGAGTTTGGTATTTGCTTCATGAAATTCAAGGAGTTCAACTGAGACACAGTGCTGGAGGGAGTTCTGTCATGTGTGGTGGTTCAGAGTCTGCAGAAGAACGCACCAACCACGCTTCTATCCCTCAAAGCTTGCCACATTGCATCCTTGTCCATAGCAACCTGATTCTGAACATTGCCCTGAATCCTCTCCATATAACAAGATGCCTTTAATTACAAGGGTCTGCTGGCTGATTCATGTAATCCACAAGCCATTTGGAAGTCAATGGAAGATCCACATTGCTCCAACACAGATGTTTTATCACACTCCTGCCCACCACAGCTCTAGGCCCACTTCTCAGCAGGCTGCAACTTTCTGGCACCTCTGTTCTACACAATTTTCATAAAACTCAGTCAAGCAAGGCACTGTCTGGTACATCCATGATCAGCAACAGGACATCCAAAGATTCTCCAGTGCCACCTGGTCATGGGAATTTCAAAAATTTCATGGTATTTATTTAGACATTTTTCAAGGATGAAGTTGGAGGCACTGTGGGTTTCAATTCATTCAGGAACCAGTAAATGGTGAGCAAGATTATTTCAATGAAAGCTCTGGAGAACCCTCACAGGCAAGGCTTCCCAAAGAATGGCCAAAAGGTCACATTAAGCCAGGCCCATTAAGGTCTACAATATGAGGTCCATGTGTGTTTTCACTCTCAACTATGGCTGCCAAGTCTTTCGAATGAAATCATGTGTTATCTTGGCTGAAATTCCCAGTGCTCTGTGGAAAGCCACTCTGGGGCTAGATCTCAGTTTCCAAGGGTGACTCTCATACATCGCCTCTTAAATCACAACACAATACATGGCAATACTTCTCTGAGATCAGTTCCTGAACTCAGTCTATAAGGGGAATCACACCAGAGTTCAAGCCCAGGTAGACCTTGTTATGTCTTCCAAGTGTCACACAAATATCCACAATTAAATCCAAAACACTTCCACATGGCACTCATCTTCTCCCATTTACACAATCATCATAATCTCTGGCTGGAGGTTTCCATGAGGGCTGCAGCCCAAGACAGTGTCCAATATAACCTCCCTTGCCCCTCATTTGCCTAAAATAAGGGTGGCCAGGACATCCTTCCAGTGAACCAAGAGTGATCAAATAGGCCTGCCATTAATATGGCACTGCTTCTCCAATTTGAGGCCTACTGACTGTGTGTTTTAGATTCTTTATGTGAATTGGAGTCTTGAGAAAAACCAAGCACTTATGGGCTAGCCTCTGCAGGGTTTTGAGGAACACATTTGAACCAAATTATCACTATTCTCACATGATGGATGACAGGAACCTTACAGAGGAATGCGAGAGACTTCATCCACACTGACTGCTCTTTTGTCCATTTTGGTTTTGGATGCACACATGGGATCCTTCTTCAGATCCATCAGGTGCTGAGAATCTAAGCCACAGTCTCACACAGGGCCAAAAGGCTGATTCAGACACATCCCTTTCCAAAGCAATTAAGCAAAGAGCCACAGGTGATGCCCTTTCATTTCCATTTGAAAACTGTTTCTTTAGGCTCTACAATGGTGTGGCCTGAGGCAAAGACCTTTCTGACATTCAGGGCATCAGAACAATTGGTGAGCAAAAGGCCCAAAGCAGGGTTTCTTCACTTAGAATTTCCTGGTCAAACTAATATCTGAGTTTTCTGAGATGCTCCCATTTCTTTCAGCTATCCAGTACATGGCCATGTCACAGAGCTTAGAGGTGGTACATATTTTGGACAAAAAACCATGAGCCTATTCTGGAGAGTGGCCAGAATTCAGGAAGAAAACAGGAACTTAGGAAGATTGTTGGAGTTGTCCACCCATAAGTCAAGCCGCAGTCCATTCATAAATTGGGCAAGTTGAGTCTAGACAGGACACATCTAATGATTCATTCTCTTTTCTAATATCTAAAACCACGGACACAGTAGGATACACAGACAAAGAAACACTGGCCTTGTCAAACGACTTACCAGAAACAGTTCACTCCAAACCAAACAAACCGCCTTTCCTACCTATTCTCAGAACATGAGACAAAATCTCAAACCCACACCCACACACACAAAGGAAGCTCCTTCCCCAAGTAGGTCTGTGACTATTGGGAGTGTCTTCTGACTGGTGGGCCAAACTATGTTCTAATGAAATCGCCTGTCCTGTGTCAGATATGGTCTCGTTGGCCAAATCTGTGAAGTTGTCACTAGCCAGCGGTGAGCCACTACCTGCTGTCTCAGGAAAGGCCCCTCTTCAGAGCTTTCCTGACATTTGTTCATCCTCACCTCAGTAGGTACCAAGAAAGACTGACTCTGTCCTTGGTAAATCCAAAAAATAAGACCACTGGGACTGGGACTGAGACTGGCTCTGGGTGCCTGGCTTCCCAGATTCCAAGTTCAGAGAGTTCCATCACCAAGGAAGTGAGGTGAGATTACTTCCTTCAGGAATTCTTTGAGGTCATTGCCTTGGCAACCACTTTGTCCTATGAGATGGAGGCTGCCCTTATTTCCTGTGACACTTTTACAAGTTAGAATGGTATATCAACCATAGGCACCCAGGAACAGCTCTCCACACATGCCTGGTTTGGTCTATCTTGTGTACATTAACAAGAGAGAGGCTTATTCAGACACAACCCTTCATCCTGGAAAGGTTGTTTGCGATGGAAGATGACATTTGCTCTCTCAGGTCTTTCATAGATGCCTACATCTCCTCCAGGGATCAAATCTGCATGGACATTTGAGGTTCTCAGCAGGAGGAAGATACCCTACATTCCTGTATTGTAAGAAGAACTCTGTCCCCGCTCTTCTGCAAAGTTAGATTGAGGGAAGAGTGTATGGTTAGGGTTAATAACATGTTTGATTTGGGTTACGAATCATTGCGAAGGATGATTAATAGTATTGGGAACCTGCGATATTTATAAGATTATAGAGGTGAAATATAAGTATGGAAACAGAAATCTAGGTAAGATTTGAAGCCCAGAAGGGCATTAGGCCCTTGATTGAGATACTTAGCTTATAATTACGTTCTGCACAGATGTCTCAGATAAATCGATAATCAATGGCATAGGACCTTACACCTTGGAAGATTGATTTTAGAAGAGAACATCCACTCAAATTGAGATAGTCGGTGGGATTAGGAAGGTAGTCAGTAGGTTTAGGAAATAGAGTGAGTATAGGACATGGAGCAAAAGTTCTGTAGCAATAGTGTTTTGGTTATAGAGTGAATGTAAATTTCACCACATGTGAAGAGTCAGTCACAATGATTAACTGGGGAAAATATGTAGAAAGGAAAATATCAATACAGACCTTACGAAATTAGGCAATTATACAGTGAGTGATAGGATTAGACATTTTCAATAGGGTTGAGATTGAATACATAATCTTAGGAAGAAACAAATATGTCGTCACCAATAGGAATGACATTTGAAAGCATTAGGCAACCTGGACATTTATCGTTTTAGTAATCCATCTTCACTTTCCATTTAGTATTTGGTACGATCATAAGTGTGATTTTTGCATTTTGTGCCCAGAAAAATATTGTGATCAAATGTATATGTAGATCACATGACATGAGTATTTCTTCCACGATTACTGGGAGCAATATTTGAAGACATATAAATTAGTATTGGGGGTACAAAGTGGTGTACCCTGTGTCTATGAATATAGAGATAATGCATGAATAGACCATATTGTGAATAAATATTATAACTGGTTCCACTTTAAATAATGGATTGAATTGATATCTGAAAATATATAGGAAATCATATATTGACATACAATCATTCACTCTAACCAGTTATATATCTAATGGTAATCTTAGGGTTATTGTTTATCATGAAGTGTGTGTGAGTTTTGTTTCAAAAGTGATTATGGAAATCGAAAATAATATGTTTGGAAAAAGTCTCATGAAAAGACCAGTCAAGAAATATGGAGGAATCCATGTGTTCTGAAGCAGGAAGTGATTGAAAGTGAAACAAATGCCTATAAATTTTCTAAATTGTGAATGAAATATATATCCTGTTATGTGCATAAACTGATGAAATAGTAATGTATCAGTGTTGAATAAAAGTGAATGTCAAAATACACATCATGTCCAATAGGAATCTACTATCATTGATGTTAAACTGGGTCAGTTACTGTAGAAATATTAGAATTGTGTGCATTATGCAAAAAAGATAGTTTTTTTTTATTTTTATTTATGGTTGTTCAAAACATTACATAGTTCTTGATATATCATATTTCACACTTTGATTCAAGTGGGTTATGAACTCCCATTTTTACCCTGTATACAGATTGCAGAATCACATCAGTTACACATCCATTGATTCACATATTGCCATACTAGTGTCTGTTGTATTCTGCTGCCTTTCGTATCCTCTACTATTCCCCCTGGCCTCCCCGCCCCTCCCCACTTCTCTCTCTACTCCCTCTACTGTAATAAATTTCTCCCCCTTGTATTATTTTTCCCTTTCCCCTCAATTCCTCTTGTATGTAATTTTGTATAACCCAGAGGGTCTCCTTCCAATTCCATGCAATTTCCCTTCTCCCTCCCTTCCACCTCTCATCCCTGTTTAATGTTAATCATCTTGTCATGCTCTTTGTCCCTATCTGTTCTTAGTTACTCTCCTTATATCAAAGATGACATTTGGCATTTGTTTTACAGGAATTGTGTACCTTCACTTAGCATAATCCAGTCTAATGCCATCCATTTTCCTGCAAATTCTATGATTTTTTCATTTTTCAATGCAGAGTAATAATCCATTGTGTATTAATGCCACATTTTTTTATCCATTATTCTATTGAAGGGCATCTAAGTTGGTTCCACAGTCTTGCTGTTGTGAATTGTGCTGCTATGAACATCGATGTAGCAGTGTCCCTGTAGCATGCTCTTTTTAGGTCTTTAGTGAATAGACCAAGAAGGGGAATAGCTGGGTCAAATGGTGCTTCCATTCCCAGCTTTCCAAGAAATCTCCATACTGCTTTCCCAATTGGCTGCACCAATTTGCAGTCCCACCAGCAATGTACAAGTGTACCTCTTTTCCCACATCCTTGCCAGCACTTCTTGTTGTTTGACTTTATAATGGCTGCCAATCTTACTGGAGTGAGATGGTATCTTAGGGTGGTTTTGATTTGCATTTCTCTGACTGCTGGAGATGGTGAGCATTTTTTCATGTACTTATTGATTGATTGTATGTCCTCATCTGAGAAGTGTCTGTTGAGGTCCTTGGACCATTTGTTGATTGGGTTATTTGTTATCTTATTGTCTAATTTTTTGAGTTCTTTGTATACTCTGGATATTAGGGCTCTATCTGAAGTGTGAGTAGTAAAGATTTCTTCCCAGGATGTAGGCTCCATATTTACCTCTCTTATTGTTTCTTTTGCTGAGAAAAAACTTTTTTAGTTGAGTAAGTCCCATTTGTTGATTCTAGTTATTAACTCTTGTACTATGGGTGTCCTATTAAGGAATCTGTAGCCCGACCCCACAGTATGTACATCATAACCAAATTTTTCTTCTATCAGACAGTGTGTCTCTGATTTGATATCAAGCTCCTTGATCCATTTTGAGTTAACTTTTGTGCATGGCGAGAGAAAGGGATTCAGTTTCATTTTGTTACATATGGATTTTCAGTTTTCCCAACACCATTTGTTGAAGATGCTATCCTTCCTCCATTGCATGCTTTTAGCCCCTTTATCAAATATAAGATAGTTGTAGTTTTGTGGATTGGTTTCTGTGTCCTCTATTCTGTACCATTGGTCCACCTGCCTTTTTCGGTACCAGTACCATGCTATTTTTGTTACTATTGCTCTGTAGTATAGTTTGAAGTCTGGTATCGCTATACCACCTGATTCACACTTCCTGCTTAGCATTGTTTTGCAATTCTGGGTCCTTTATTTTTTCATATGAATTTCATGATTGCTTTCTCTATTTCTACAAGAAATGCCTTTGGGATTTTGATTGGCATTGGATTAACCCTATAGAGAACTTTTGGTAATATCGCCATTTTGATGATGTTAGTTCTGCCTATCCATGAACAGGGTATATTTTTACATCTTCTAAGATCTTCTTCTATTTCTCTCTTTAGGGTTCTGTAGTTTTCATTGTATAAGACTTTCACCTCTTTTGTTAGGTTGATTCCCATTTTTTTTTTTAGGATATTGTCAATGGAGTGGTTGTCCTCATTTCCATTTCAGAGGATTTGTCGCTGATATACAGGAATGCATTTGATTTATGCGTGTTGATTTTATATCCTGCCACTTTGCTGAATTCATTTATTAGCTCTATTAGTTTCTTTGTAGACCCTTTTGGGTCTGCTAGGTATAGAATCATGTCATCTGCAATAGTGATAATTTAAGTTATTCTTTTCCTATTTATATGCCTTTAATTTCTTTCATCTGTCTAATTGCTCTGGCCAGTCTTTTGAGAACTATATTGAACAGAAGTGGTGAGAGCGGGCATCCCTGTCTTGTTCCAGATTTTGGAGGGAATGTCTTCAATTTTTCTCCATTAAGAATGACGCTAGCCTGCGGTTTAGCATAGATTGTTTTTACAATATTGAGGAATGTTCCTGTTATTCCTAGTTTTTCGAGAGTTTTGAACATAAAGGGATGCTGTACTTTGTCGAATGCTTTTTCTGCATCTATCTAGATGATAATATGGTTTTTATTTTTAAGTCTATTGATGTGGTGAATAACACTTATTGATTTTCGTATATTGAACCCTCCTTGCATCCCAGGGATGAATCCTACTTGATCATGGTCCACATTTTTTTGATATGTTTTTGTATCTGATTCGCCAGAATTTAATTTAAGATTTTTGCATTTAGGTTCATTAGAGATATTGGTCTTTAGTCTTCTTTCTTTGAAGTGTCTATCTGGTGAAGGAATCAGAGTGATATTGGCCTCGTAGAATGAATTTGGAAGATCTCCCTCTTTTTCAATTTTCTGAAATAGCTTGAAAAGTATTGGTATTAGTTCATATTTAAAGGTTTTGTAAAAGTCTGCTGTATACCCATACGGTCCTGGGATTTTCTTAGTTGGTAGTCTTTGGATGGTTTCTTTTATTTCCTCAATTGATATTGGTATGTTTAGGTTGTCTATATCCTCCAAACTCACTCTGGTCAGATCATATGACTTAAGAAATATTTCGATGCCTTCACTATCTTCTATTATTTTGGAGTATAAGGATTCAAAGTAATTTCTGATTATCTTCTGTATTTCTGAAATATCTGTTGTGATATTGCCTTTTTCATCCCATATGATAGTAATTTCAGTTCTCTCTCCTCTTCATTAGCATGGCTAGGGGTCTGTCCATTTTATTTATTTTTTCAACGAACCAACTTTTAGTTTTGTCAATTTTTTCAATTGTTTCTTTTGTTTCGATTTCATTGATTTCTGCTCTGATTTTAATTATTTCTTTCATTCTACTTCTTTTGCTGTTGTTTGCTCTTGTTTTTCTAAGATTTTGAGATGAAGTATGAGATCATTTATTTGTTGTTTTTTTCTTTTTCTAAGGAATGAACTCCAAGCAATGAATTTTCCTCTTACAACTGCTTTCAATGTGTCCCATAGATTCCGATATATTGTGTCTGTGTTTTCATTTTTCTCTAAGAATTTTTTATTTTCCTCCTTGATGTCTTCTATAACCCATTGATCATTCAGTAACCTATTGTTCATTCTCCAAATGATGCATGATTTTTCCTTCCTTCTTTTATCATTGATTTTTAGTTTCATTCCATTATGATAAGATAAGATGCATGGTATTATCTCTACTCCTTTAATTTGTCTAAGAGTTGCCCTGTGACATAATATATGATCTATTTTTGAGAAGGATCCATGTGCTGCTGAGGAAAAATGTAACTGCTTGATGTTGGGTGGTATATTCTATATATGTCAATTAAGTCTAGGTTATTAATTGTGTTATTGAGTTCTATAGTTTCCTATTTCAACTTTTGTTTTGAAGACCTGTCCAGTGGTGAGAGAGCTGTGTTGAAGTCTCCCATGATTATTGTATGGTGGTCTATTAGACTCTTGAACTTGAGAAAAGTTTGTTTGATGAACATAGCTGCACCATTGTTTGGGGCATACATATTTATGATTGTTATGTCTTGCTGGTGTATGGTTCTCTTGAACAGTATGTAGTGTCCCTCTTTATCCCTTTTGATTAACTTTGGCTTGAAATCTATTTTATTTGATATGAGTATGGACACTCCTGCTTTTTTCCGAAGTCCATATGAGTGATATGATTTTTTCCAAACTTTCACCTTCAGTGTATGTATGTCTTTTTCTTATCAAATGCGTCTCCGGTAGGCAGCATATTATTGGGTCTTGTTTTGTGATCCATTCTACTGGCCTGTGTCTGTTAATTGGTGAGTTTAAGCCATTAACATTTACAGTTATTATTGAGATAAGGGTTGTTCTTCCAGCCATATTTGTTTATTTATGTTATTAAACATGGATTGTTTTCCTCTTTGATTATTTCCCCTCTTTAATGTCCTACCTCCCACTGTTGGTTTTCATTATTTTCCAATTACTCTTCCTGTAATATTTTGCCAAAGATGTTTTGAAGAGATGGTTTTCTAGCTACAAATTCTTTTAACTTTTGTTTATCGTGGAAAGTTTTAATTTCGTCTTCCATACTGAAGCTTAATTTTGCTGGATACACAGTACATGGTTGGAACCCATTTTCTTTCTGTGATTGAAAAATGTCATTCCAGGATCTTCTAGCTTTTAGAGTCTTTGTTGAAAGATCAGCTGTTATCCTGATTGGTTTACCCCTAAATGAAATCTGCTTCCTTTCTCTTGTAGATTTTAAAATTCTCTCCTTATTCTGTATGTTGGGCATCTTCATTATAATGTGTCTAGGTGTGGATCTCTTATGATTTTTCACATTCGGCGTCCTGTAGGCTTTTAGAACTTGGGAGTCTGTCTCATTCTTCAAGTCTGGGAAGTTTTCTCATATTATTTCATTGAATAGATTGCTCATTCCTTTGGTTTGGACCTCTATACCTTCCTGTATCCCAATGACTCTTAAGTTTGGTCTCTTTATTTTATCCATATTTCTTGGATGTTCTGTTCATGGTTTCTTAACAGTTTGGCTGAGCTGTCTATGTTCTTTTCAAGTTGAAATACTTTGTCTTCATTGTCTGATGTTCTATCTTCTAAGTGTTCTACTCTGATGGTAGTATTCTCAATTGAGTTTTTAAGATGGTTTATAGCTTCCTGCATTTCTAGGATTTCTGTTTGTTATATTTTACAACCTCTATCTCCCTGTATAGTTGATCTTTTGCTTCTTGGTTTTGTTTATGTAATTCATTGTTGAAGTGATCTTTCATTGTCTGATTTTGCTGTCTAATGTCTTCCTTGAGACTTCAGATCATCTGAAGAATGTATATCCTGAGTTCTTTATCTGACATTCCATCTGCTGCAGCTATTACCTCTTCTAAAGTTGTGTTGACCTGCATTGTTGTGGTTCTTTTTTCCTTTTCTTTTCATACTGCTCGAGTTTCTTTCTGCTTGGTGAAACTGTTGTGATTTTGAAATTTTCCCCCTATATATTTATATTGCTCTTGTATATTTGAAAAGTCTTCATTGCAGGGGCAGGGGTGGCTGTGCTGTTCCACCAATTGGGGTGATATATCTACCACGCTGATGGGCCGCTAGGCCTGTTATTCTGATCGGTCGCAGGTCTGCTTACCATGCAGGCGCAGGAGGCTGCTCTCCTCTGCCCCTCCTCCAATTGGTGTGACGTGTCTACCACGCCCGTGGACCCCTGCGGTGTTCTGCCGATCGGTCGCAGGTCTGCCTACCTTGCTTGCGTGGGTGGCGGCTCTGCTCTACCCCTACCCCAATTGGGGTGACGTGACTACCACGCCGGTGGGCCGCTGCGCCTGGTCTGCCGGTTGGTCGCAGGTCAGGATACCTTGTGAGCACGGGCTACAGATCTGTTCTGCCCCTACTCCAAATGGGGTAAAGTGTCTGCCGTGCCAGCAGGCCGCTGGGCCTCTTCTTCTGGTCAGGTGCAGGTCTGCTACCTTGCAGGCGCGGGTGGTGGCTCTGCTCTGCCCCTACTCCAATTGGTGTGTCGTGACTACCATGTCTGCAGGTTGCTGGGCCTGTTCTGGGCATGGGCAAAGGCTCTGCTCTGCCCCTACTCCTATTGGGGTAATGTGACTACCATGCCGGTGACCCACTGGGATTGTACTAGGCACGGGAGAAGGCTCTGCTCTGCCACAACTCCAATTGGGGTGACGTGACTACCACACCTGCGGGTCGCTGGGCCTGTTCTGGGCCCGGGTAGCTGCTCTGTTCTGCCTCTACTCCAATTGGGTTGACGTGACTACCATGCAGGTGTGTCACTGGGTCTGTTCCAGGTGCGGGCAGCTGCTCTGCTCTGCCCCTCTGGCTTGATGACAAAGTGAGAGAGACCCGGGTGTTTGTGACTCACTTTCTTCACCAGGAGACCAACTGTTTCTGTCACTGCTGGTATCAATGAAGTTATCTCCTCTGCTGCTTTCTGATGACATCAGAAATTTGTCATGTTGGTATCCCATGTGAAAGGCAGCATTTCGTTCCCTTTTCTGCGTGACCAAAGCAATGGGTGAGTCCTGACCGGCCCTCACAAGCCGCGTCTCAATCCTGTTGCCACTGCCTATGAAGGCTCGGTTGATATTTACCTCCACAGTATTCAGCAAGACCCGGAACGAGAAGCAGTTTCCGCGGGTTCTTTAGCCCTGGGCCAGATCAGTTCCGAGAGGCGGAATTCGGCCGCTCTGGGCTTGGTGTATGTTCTAATAGGAGCAGGCTCCAAGACGGAGTTTCTGCAGGTTCTTTGGCACTGAGCCTGAGTAATTTGTCTGCGACACAAAGGTGAATGGCATCCTGAAATTACCTGTTCTATAGCTGAATGAGCTTCGATCAGTCGAAAACAGGGATGGTGACATCAGCTCTCCAAGATGGTGGCCGCTGGCTTCCTCTGTGGTCTGACCGGTGTGGAGAACCGAATTGGACCGCATCCTTTCCCGTCTCAAACCCAGAATTCAGCACTTAGGACAGTGATTGCATACCTGTCAGGAGCCCACAGAATCCTCACCGCTGTATATTTGCATTGCTATCTCTTCGTTTCCCAGTGCACGCTGCAGACTCTAGCCGCAGACCGATTTCCTGAATAAGCAGCATGACCCTCTATGCGGACAAATCACTCGTGTTTGAGCCCGCGTAGCTGATCCTCGTGAGATGGAAATATGTCGACTAGGTTTTGGAGCACCCCAATTTTGCTGGAAATTTCTAACAAGATAGGTTTTAGCCATTATAACTCGTCATTCTCCCGCACAGTGACGCGGTACATGGGGGTGATGCACTCCCTTCACCACCATCATATGATCCCCCAAAGTAAGTTTTCAGTACTAAGAAACAAATATGTATTTCTGGTGGATGAATAATTCTGAGAATATTCTTGTGAAAACTTGATTATTAATCCAAATACATGAATATGAGTGAATTTAGGGAGTGTATAATAAGAAAAATATACTTCATATTTTGAAAAATCTGGAGAGTGATATATATATATATATATATATATATATATATATATATATATATACACATACACACACAGACATTAAAAAGTAGCATTATGTATGCCTATCGAAATTCACCACGAAGTAATATATCATCCACAGATAGAAAAAATATTCATTTTAATGAACATGGATTTATGTTGTTCAAATAAGAAGCTCACTCATATGTTGAATTTTCAGTTCCAACAGCATTTAGTAGGAGTGATCTCTTCTCACAATTTGCATCTGCCAAGCCAGCCACCTCACAAAATGTACGAGTGATACCAGGTAGAATTCTATATGTGCATATAAAAATACATGTGATAAATAGGCTACAGAGAAAGGGAGACAGTTATTCACATGTTTGTTAACTTTTAAAACACATGGAGAACTATTTCAATTAAAATTCGCTAGATTTATAACACCTACCATTTATCATACGAAAGGCAAGTCCAACTATACACCATGCCTCCTGTGAACCTCGTGTATTTCTATTCTGTTTGGGTTATTTTTCTCCACCATATTAGGATTAAAAGTCAAAGTCTAGTAGGGTATGTGTTAGTGTCAGGGATTCAGTATTTCGAATGGAAAATTGGAAAATGTATCAAATGTGTATGCAAATATGTGCTACATAAAAATCTTCCCACCCTCATTCAGCACAATGCCTTGACATTACCTTCGCCCCACATAAGACACAATTAGAGGAGAAGAGTTAGAAAATCTGTGAATACATATGTGTAATGAAAAATGCTCAGGAGTTCACAAATTTGCAGATGGTAGATGAGTTTCCAAAAGTAAGAGACAGGGTAAAAACTCCACAAACATGAAGTTCTGCCAGCCTAACATCTGGAGAAACTGCCTCTGAGCTTGGGCAAAGAAATATATGCTGTTGTCAGGAGCATTAGCTTCATTTGTTGTGAGACCATCATAGCTGAGTCTTCATCTATGTGATCTGGATGACATGGATTCTTATTTTCCAATGAACATGAGGCAGCAGTGCTGAATTTTCTATTTGTAGGTAACCTGTGGCCACTGGGGTCTAAGTGTCTCCCCTTGTGGACTGTAATTCCATTTGGTCATCCTCCACTATTCATGGTATTTCTTGCTGCTGCACTGGGAGATTGGTGTTTGCTTCATGAAATACAAGGATTTCAAATGGGACACAGTGCTGAAGTAAGTTCTGTCAAGTGTGGTGGGTCAGGTTCGTCAGGAGAATGCACCAACCAGGCTTCTATCCCACATAGCTTGCCCCATTGACCATAGCAACCTGATTCTGAACATTGCCCTAAAACCTCTCCATATAACAATATGCTTTTACATATAAGGGTCTACTGGCTGCAAAATGTCAGTCACAATCCATTTGGAAGCCAATGGCAGAGCCAAATGCCCCCACCACAGATGTTTTATTACACACCTGCCAACCACTACTCTAGTACAACTACTCAGCAGGATCCAACTTACTGGCATCTCTGTTCAACACCATTTTCATAAAACCCAGTCAATCAAGGCACTGTCTTGTATACTCATGATCAGCAACAGGACATCCAAATATTCTCCAGTGCTACCCGGTCATGGGAATTTCAAAAATTTCATGGTATTGATATAGCCAATTTTCAAGGATGAAGTTGGAGGCACTGTGAATTTTAATTCACTCAGAAACAATTAAATGGTGAGAAAGCTCATTTCAATGAAAACTCTGGAGAATTCTTACAGGCAAGGCTTCCAAAAGTGGTGAAAAGTCAGATTAAGCCAGGCCCGTTGAGGTCTACAATGTATGGTCCATGTGTGTTTCGACTCTCAAATATGGCTGCCAAGTCTTTAAGAATAATATCATGTGATATCCTGGCTGAGATTCCCTGTGCTCTGTGGAAAGTCAACTTGGGCCTAGATGTCACTTTCCAAGGGCAACACTCATGCATGGCCATCTAAAATTCCAACACAATTCCTGGCAATAATTCTCTGAGATCAGTAAAAGAACTCAGTCTCTAAGGGGAATCACACCAAAGTGCAAGCCTAGGTGGACCCAGAGATCTCTTCCAACCGCCAGACAAATATCCACAATTAAAACCAAACACTCTCACATGGCCCTCATCTTCTTCCATATAGACACTCATCATATTCTCTGGCTGGAGGTTTCCATAAGGGACGCAGCCCATGACAGTGTCCAAAATAAGCTCCCTGCCCCTCATTTGCCTAAAGTCAGGGTGGCCTGGACTCTCTTCCTGTGAACCAGTAGTGATCAAATAGGCCTGCCTTTAATATTGCTTGGCTTCTCCAACTTGAGGCCTTCTAGCTTTGGGGTTTAGATTCTTTAAGTGAATTGGAGTCATGAAAATCAAACACCTATGGCCTAGCCTCTGCAGGGCTTTGAAGAACTCATTTGACCCAAAGGATCCCTATTCTCACTTGATGGATATCAGGAACCTACCAGAGGAAGGCAAGAGAGTTCATCAACAATATCTGATCTTTTTGCCATTTTGGTTTTGGATGCATGCATGGGATCTATCTTTAGATCCATCCGGTGCTGAGAATCTAAGCCACAGCCTCACACAGGGCCAACAGGCTGATTCAGACATATCCCAATCCTAAGCAATTAAGCAAAGAGTGACAGGTGATTCCCATTCATTTCCATTTGAAAACTGTTTTCTTCAGGGTTCACAAAGTGGTGGCTTGAGGCAAAAAACTTCCTGACATTCAACAGAACAATAGGTAAGCAAAAGGAACAAAGAGGGGTTTCTCCACTGAGACTTTCCTGGTCAACAGATATTTGAGATTTCTGAGATGCTAGCCATTTCTTTCAGCTATCCAGTACATAGCCATGTCACAGATCTTGGAGGTACAAATCTTGGACACAAAACCACGATACTATTCTGGAGAGTGGCCAGAATTGAGAAAGAAAACAGGAAATTAGGAAGCTTGTAGGTGTTGCCCATCCATAAGGCAAGCCAGAGTCCACTCATGAATTGGGCAGGATGAATGCTGGGAAGCTTTCTACTAGACAGGACACATCCATTGATGCATTGTCTTTTCTAATGTCTACAACAATGGAATCAGTGGGATACACACACATAGAAACACTCGCCTTGTCAAAGGACTTAATAGAAATATTCCACTCCATACCAAACAAACCGCCTTTCCTACCTATTCTCAGAACATGAGACAAAACCACAAACTCACACCCACACCCCAAAAGGCACCTCCTTCCCCCTAGTAGGTCTGTGACTCCCTGGAGTGTCGTCTGACTGGTGGGCCATTCTATGTTCTTCCAAAATGACCTCTCCTGTCTCAGATCATGTCTGCTTGGCCAACTCTGTGAAGTTCTCAAGAGCCAGTGGTGAGACACTACCTGCTTTCTCAGGAAAAGCCCCTCTTCAGAGGTTTCCTGGCATTTGGCCATCCTCACATCTGTAGGTACCAAGAAAGACTGACTCTGTCCTTGGTAAATCCAAACATGTCAGACCACTGGGACTAGGACAGGGACTGTCTCTTGGTGCCTGGCTTTCTGGATTTCAAGTTCAGAGAGTTCCATCACCAAGGAAGTGAGGTGAGATCACTTCCTTCAGGATATGAATGATGTCACTGCCTTGGCAACCACTTTGTCCTAACAGTTGCTTCCAAAAGTATCATGAGGTGGAGGCTGTCCTGATTTTCATGGGACACTTTCTCTAGTTAGAATGTTACATCAACCATAAGCACCCGGGAACAGCTTCCACACACGACTGGTTTGGTCCATGTTCTATACATTAAGAAGAGAGAGACTGATTCAGACACAACCCTCCATCCTGACCAGGATGATTGCCACGGAAGATGACTTTTGCTTTCTGAGGTACTTCATAGCTGCCTTCATCTTCACCAGGGATTATTTCTGCATGAACATTTGAGTTTCTCAGCAGGTGAAGATCCCCTAGATTCCTGTAGTTTAATACCCACACTGTTATTGCTCTCCTGCAAAGTGAGTGTATGGTTACGGTTAATAATATGTTCGATTTGGGTTAGGAATCATTCTGCAGGAAGAATAATGAGATTGGGAACCTGCGATATTTATAAGAATATATACGTGAAATATATGTATGAAAACGGGAATCTAAGAAAGATTTGAAGCGCAGAATGGCATTGGGCCCTTTATTTGGATACTTAGTGTTGAATTATGTTCTGTACAGTTGTCTCAGTTAAATCGAAATACAGTGGCATAGGACCTTGTACCTTGGATGATTGAATGTAGAAGAGAACATCCAGTCAAAAAGGGATAGTCAGTAGGATTAGGAAGATAGTCAGTAGGTTTAGGAAGAAGAGTGAGTATATGATTTGGAATAAAAAGCTTCTTTAGCAATAGGGTTTCGTTTAGAGAGTGAATGGAAATGTCAGCACATGTGAAGAGTCAGTCACAATGATGAACTGGGGAAAATATGTAGGAAAGCAGGTGTCAATAGAGACATTACGAAATCAGGCAAAGTATAAAGTGAGTGATAGGATTAGACATTTTCAACAGGGTTGAGTTTGAATACATAATCATAGGAAAAAACAAATATCTCCTCAAGAATGGGAATGACATTTGAGAGCATTAGGCAACCTGGACATGGATGTTATTAGTTATCCACGTTCACTTTCCTTTTAGGCTTTGGTACAATCATAAGTGTGACATTTTTATGGTTTTTTTTTTTTGTTCAGAATATTACTGTGATAAAATGTATATGTAGATCAGGTGGCATGAGTATTTCTTTCACCATTTCTGGGAGCAATATTTTGAAGACGTATACATTAGTATTAGGGGTACAAAGAGGTGTACCCTGTGTCTATTAATATAGAGATAATGCATGAATAGACCATACTATGAATAAATAACGTAACTGATTCCACTTTAAATAATGGATTGAATTGATATGTGAAAATATATAAGAAATCTTATATTGATATACAATCATTCATTCCAACCAGTTATATATCTAATGGTAATATTAGGATTATGGTTTATGATGAATGGTGTTTGAGTTTTGCTTTACACGTGATGATGTTAAACAAAAATAATATGTTTGGAAAGAAGTCTCATGAAAAGATCAGTCAAGAAACATGGAGGAATACATGTGTTCTGAATCAGGAAGTGATTGATCGTGAAACAAATGCCTATAAATTTTCTAATTTGTGACTGAAATATATATCCCATCATGTGCATGAACTGAAGACATAGTAATGTACAAGTGTTGAATAAAAATGAAAGTCAAAATACACATCATGTCCCCTAGGAATCTACTTGCATTCATTTTAAACTGGCTAAGTAACTGTAGAAATATTAGGGTTTGTATGCACCATTCACTGAATTTAGTTTTCAGTACTAGGAAACAATATGTATTTCAGGTGGATGATTATTTCTGAAAATAATCTTGTTGAAAGTTGATTATAAATCCACAGATATGAATATGAATGTATTTAGGGAGTGCATAATAAGACACATATATTTCATATTTTGAAAAATCTAAAGAGTATATATATATATATATATATATATATATATATATATATATATACACACACACACACACACACGCAAATGCACAGATATTAAAAAGTAGCAATACAGGAGATCCATTATGAAGGCAGGCATGGAGAATTCAAGTCTCTGATCTCTTCAGCTGCGCGGGCATAGGGAGTCGTAAACTGTCTAAATGCTGTTTGCTCAGAATCACTAGGCAATATTGACCTGTTGTGAATCTGGGGTGAACAGTCTTGGCCCCTCAGAACACACACAAAGCCCGGATTGGCTGCATTCAAGCTTAGATTCATCTGGTTTTTGTGACTCAGCACTAACATTCCCGCTGAAATAATTGGTCGGGCTTTCGGAATTGACAGAGTTAAAAGCCAACTGAGCCTTCATAGGCAGTGGCCACAGGATTGAAATGGGGCTTGGGAGAGATAGTCAGGAACCACCTGTTGCATTGGTCACCCAGCAAAGGGAACGAACGGTCACCATTTTAATGGGATACCACCATGGCAGCGAACTGACGTCACAGTCGGAGGAGATAACTTCATTGAAACCAGTGCGACAAGTGTGTTATCCCATTGCCATCTCTCTCATCACCGCAGGGAAACCTCAAGGGCCCTTCCCACCTCTGCCGTAATGGCCCCTCCCAGCTCTCCAAGGAGCGCGATACCCAGACCTAGGGAATCAGGATTGGCTCGGGACTCGAGGCGTGTAATTGCCGGCTACCGCTCCCACCAGTGCTGACAATTGAGGTCTCTTACACCACCTACTGGGGCCATGGCTCCCGAAGGGCAAGCAAATTCGCTGGGGTTTCTCAGCCCCAAGCTCTACAAACTTAGGGTCTGAGGGAGGCAATCAAGGAGAGTGTGCCCAGGCGTTCATGGAAACAGGGCTACCAGGAGCAGAGGCCTGGCTTGTAACCAGTATTGTGGTGAGCGTCACAGGTGAGTGGGGCCTGGCTTGAGGAAGCACAAGAGAAGGCCCTAGGCACTCAGGGTTGGAGACCCGCCCAGTCTGGGAGGAAGAGCTGCTGCACAGTGATTGGTTCCCACTTATTGAGAGGAGAAGCTTGGCCCAGTGCGCACAGCTCCACCTACTGGAAGAGAAGTTAATTGAACTCTAGGACTGCATGTATTATTACTATTTTTTTATTTTATTTTTTTCTTTTTCTTTCATTTTCATTTTTGTTGTTGTTGTTCATTAACTTTTTTAAATGTTTTTATTTTTTTAATTTCTTTTATTTTATTATTATTATTATTAATATTATTATTTTAAATTTTAATTTTCAATTTTTTAATCATCATTATTACTTAAAATTTTCTTTCTTTATTTTCTATTTTTTTTGTCTTTTCATTTCATTTCAATTTTTTTATTCCCCCTTACTTGAATTCTACCTGCCTACTCTCATTCTCTTTAGTGACTTCTCCCTTCCCTTCTAATATCTTTCCTCTCAAGCATCAAATAAATTTATAAGAGTAAGCAGTAACTCAGTAGTCAAACAGAACGAGAAGTAACATGAGAAGCATAAAAAAGCAAGGAAGAAAAGGAGTACGAACAATGAAGGACAGCCTAAATATTCAAGAGCACCTAGAGTCATCAGAAAAATGGTCATATAAAGAACTCAAGGAATACCTTAGACAGATGGAATGGAACCTTAAAGAGGATACGAGACAGCAAAAACAAAAAGTGATAGAACGCATTGAAAATAAATTACATAAACAGATAAAATAAGAAATTAAGCATCTTTATGAGGAGATAAAGATTATTAGAAAAATCAAACAATAATTCTAGAAATCAAGGAAATGATAAACCAAATTAAAAATTCAATTGAGAGTATCACTAACAGTGTAGAGCAAGTAGAAGACAGAATGAAGACAAAATATATCATCTTGAAAAAAGTCTAGCCAACAAAGAAATGCTGTAAAAAATTATGAGAAAACATTCAAGAGATATGGGATAACATAAAAAAAAAAACTAATGAGTCATATGGATAGAGGAAGGTACAGAGATTCAAACCAAGGGAATGAGAAACCTGCTGAATGAAATAATTACAGAAAACTTTCCAGAAATAAAAATGGAAAGGGATAAACAAATTGTAGATGCTTACAGGACATCGAGCACACAAAATCACAATAGACCAATGCCAAGACACATTGTTATGAAGATATCCAATATACAGAACAAAGAGAAAATATTAAAAGCTACCAGAGAAAGGAGGCAGATTACAATCATTACAATCAGGGGTAAACCAAAAAGGTTAACAATGGATTTTTCATCATAGATGCTGGAAGTGAGAAGATCCTGGAACAACGTACTTCAAACACTGAAAGACAATGAATGCCAACCAAGAATTATGTATCCAGCAAAATTAAGCTTAAGGTAAGACAACGAGATAAAAATATTTCATGATAAACAAAACCTAAAAGAATTTGCAGCCAGATAACCAGCATTGCAAAGCATCTTGAGCAAAACACTACACGAGAAAGAAATGAAAATCAACAACGAAAACCATGAGTGAGAAGTGCCTCAGTAATGACAGAGGGCGGGGGCAAAGCTAATCATGGAGAAACAAACTAATTTAAAAAAAAGATATAAGCAAACGTGGGTGGCAGTACAAACCATATATCAATAGTAACTCTAAAAGTAAATGGCTTAAACTCTCGAATAAAGTGACATAGGCTTGTAACTTGAAATAAAAAAAAAATCCAACAATATATTGCCTCCAGGGGACACATCTGAATGGAAAAGACATACACAGGCTGAAGGTGAAAGATTGGGAAAATTTATACCATGCACACGGTCCTCGTAAGCAAGCAGGGGTGGCCATCCTCCTATCGAATAAAATCGACCTCAAGACTAATTTAATCAAAAGGGATAAAGAAGGACATTATATACTGCTAAAATGAACCATTCACCGACAAGACATAACAATTATCAATATTCACGCAGCAAATAATGGTGCTGCGATGTTCATAAAACAAATTCTCCTCAAGTTAAAGAATCAAATAGACCACAATACAATAATTATGGGTGACTTCAACTCACCTCTCTCACCATTGGACAGATCCTCCAAACAAAAGTTGAAAAAAGAAACTATAGAACTCAATCTCGCAATCAATACCCTAGACTTAACTGACATATATAGAATATATCAACCATCATCAAGTGGATATACTTTTTTCTCAGCAGCACATGGATCCTTCTCAAAAATAGACCATATGGTATGCCATAGGGCAACCCTCAGTAAATATAAAGGGGTGGAGATAATACCATGAATTTTTTGTGATCATAATGGAATGAAACTGGAAACCAATGATAAAAGAAGGAAGAAAAAATCATACATCACATCCAAAATGAAGAATATGTTACTGAATGATCAATGGGTTACAGAAGACATAAAGGAGGAAATCAAAAAATTCTTAGAGATAAATGAAAATACAGACACAACATATCAGATTCTATGGGGTACAATGAAAAGAAGTTTTAAGGGGTAAATTCATCGCCTAGAGGTCATTCCTCAAAATAGAAAAGAAAAACAAATAAATGAGCTCACATTTCATCTCAAAGCCTTAGAAAAGGAAGAGCAAAACAACAGCAAATGTAGCAGAAGGCAAGAAATAATTAAAATCATAGCGAAATTGAAACAAAAGAAACTATTGAAAAAATTAACAAAACTAAAAGGTGGTTCTTCAAAAAGATAAATAAGATAGACAGACCCTTAGGCATGCTAACGAAGAGAAGAAGAGAGAGAAATCAAATTACTAACATACGGGATGAAAAAGGCAATATTACAACAGATGCTACATAAATACAGAAGAAAATTAGAAATTATTTTGAAAACCTGTATTCCAATAAAATAGAAAATAGTGAAGACATCGATAAATTTCTTAAGTCATATGATTTGCCCAGACTGAGTCAGGAGGAAACACACAATTTAAACAGACCAATATCAATGGATGAAGTAGAAGAAGCAATCAAAAGACTACCAACCAAGAAAAGCCCAGGACCGGATGGGTATACAGCAGAGTTTTACAAAACCTTTAAAGAAGAATTAAAACCAATACTTCTCAAGTTATTCAGGAAATAGAAAAACTGGGAGCTCTGCCGAATTCATTCTATGAGGCCAACATCACCCTGATTCTGAAACCAGACAAAGACACCTCAAAGTAAGAAAACTACAGACCAATATCTCTGATGAACCTAGATGCAAAAATCCTCATTAAAATTCTGGCGAATTGGATAGAAAGGCACATCAAAAAAATCATGCACCATGATCAACTTGGATTAATCCCTGAGATGCAAGGAGGGTTCAATATATGGAAATCAATAAATGTTATTCACAACATCAATAGACTTAAAGATAAGAACCATATGATCATCTCGATAGACGCAGAAAAACCATTCAACAAAGTAGAGCATTTCTTTATGTTCAAAACATTTTAAAAACTAGGGATAACAGGAACTTACCTCGACATTGTAAAAGCTATCTATGTTAATCCTCAGGCTAGCATCATTCTGAGTGGAGAAAAATTGAAGGCATTCCCTCTAAAATCTGGAACAAGACAGGGATGTCCTCTATCACCACTTCTATTTAATATAGTTCTCGAAAAACTGGCCAGAGCAATTAGAGAGATGAAAGACATTAAAGGCATAAAAATAGGAAAAGGAGAACTTAAATTATCACTATTTGTAGATGACATGATTCTATACATAGAAGACCCAAAAGGGTCTACAGAAAAAACTACTAGAACTCATAAATGAATGCAGCAATGTGGCAGGATACAAAATCAACATGAATAAATCAAAGGCATTTCTGTATATCAGCGACAAAACTTCTGAAACAAAAATGAGTCAAAACACTGCATTCCCAATTTCCTCAAATAATTAAATACTTGGGAATAAACCTAACAAAAGAGGTGAAAGATTTATATAATGCAAACTACAGAACCCTAAAAAGAGAAATAGAATAAGATCTTAGAAGATGGAAAAATATACCGTGTTCATGGATAGGCAGAACTAACATCATCAAAATGGTGATATTACCAAAAGTTCTCTATAGGATTAATGCAATGCCAATCAAAATCCCATAGAAACTTTTTGTAGAAATAGATAAAGCAATCATAAAATTCAAATGGAAAAATAAAAGACCCAGAATAGCAAAAGCAATTCTAAGCAGGAAGTGTGAATCAGGCAGTATAGCGATACCAGATTTCAAACTATATTACAGAGCAATCATAATAAAAACAGCATGGTACTGGTACCAAAACAGGCGGGTGGACCAATGGTACAGAATGGAGGACACAGAAACTAATCCAAAAAGCTACAACTATCTTATATTTGATAAAGGAGCTAATGGCCTGCAATGGAGGAAGGATAGCATCTTCATCAAATGGTGTTGGGTAAACTGGAAATCCATATGCAACAAAATGAAACTGAATCCCCTCCTCTCGCCATGCACCAAAGTTAACTCAATGTGGATCAAGGAGCTAGATTCAAATCAGAGTCTCTGCATCTGATAGAATAAAAAGTTGGCTCTGATCTACATATTGTGTGGTCAGGCTCCAAATTCCTTAATAGGACACCCAAAGAACAAGAGTTAATAATAAGAATCAACAAATGGGACTTACTTAAACTGAATTATTTTTTCTCAGAAAGAGAAACAATAAGAGAGGTAAATATGGAGCTTACATCATGGGAACAAATTTTTAGTCCTCACCCTTCACATGGAGCCCTAATATCCAGAGTATACAAAGTATACAAAGAACTTAGAAAATTAGACAATAAGATAACCAATAACCCAATGGGCCAAGGACCTGAACAGAAACTTCTCAGAGGAGGACATAGAATCAATTAACAAGTACATGAAAAAAATGCTCTCCATTTCTAGCAGTAAGAGAAATGCAAATAAAAACCACCCTAAAATACCATCTCAATCCAGTGAGATTGGCAGCCATTATGAAGTCAAACAACAACAAGTGCTGGCGAGGATGTGGGGAAAAGGGTACTCTTGTACATTGCTGGTGGGACTGAAACTGGTGCGGCCAATTTGGAAAGCAGTATGGAGATTCCTGGGAAAACTGGGAATGGAAGCACCATTTGACCAAGCTATTGCCCTTCTCGGACTATTCCCTGAAGACCTTAAAGAGCGTACTACAGGGATACTGCCACATCGATTTTCATAGCAGCACAATTCACAATTGCTACACTGTGGAACCAACCCAGATGCCCTTCAATAGATGAATGGATAAAAAAATGTGACTTTTATATACTATCGAGAATTACGCAGCACTAAAAAATGACAAAATCATGGAATTTGCAGGGAAATGCATGGCACTGAGCAGATTATGCTTAGTGAATCTAGCCAATCCCTAAAAAACAATTATCAACTGTCTTCTTTGATATAATGAGAGCAACTAAGAACAGAGCAGGGAGGAAGAGCATGAAGAAAAGATTAACATTAAGCAGAAACATGACGTGGGAGGGAAAGGGAGAGAAGAGGGAAATTGCATGGTAATGGAGAGAGACACTTATTGTTACACAAAATTACATATAAGAGGTTGTGGGAAAATAAACAAGGAGAGAAATGAATTACAGTAGGTATGGTAGAGAGAGAAGATGGGAAGAGAGGGGAGTGGGGATAGTAGAGTATAGGAAAGGTAGCAGAATACAACAGTAACTAATAGGGCATTATGTAAAAATATGGATGTGTAACTATTGTGATTCTGCAATCTGTATTTGGAGTAAAAATGGGAGTTCATAACCCACTTGAATCTAATGTATGAAATACGATATTCAAGAGCTTTGTAATGTTTTGAGCAACCAATAAAAGAAAAAAAAAAGTAGCAACATATATGCCAATAGAAATTCATCATAAAATGTATATAATCCACAGATCGAAAAATGTTCATTTTACTGAACATGGATTCATGTATAATGTTTTTCAACTAGGAAGCTCACCCATAGGTTGAATTTTCAGTTCCAACAGCGTTTAGGAGGAGTGAACTCTTCTCTCAATTTGCATCTGCCAATTCAGCCACCTCACAAGTGTATACGAGTGATATCAGGTAGAATTCTATATGTGCATACAAAAATACTTGTGCTGAATAGGCTACAGAGAAAGGGAGACAGGGATTCACATATTTGCTAATTTTAAAAACACATTTAGAACTATTTCAACAAAAAAATTGACTAGACTTATAACTCCTACATTATATAATGCAAAAGGCAATTCCAACTATACACAATGCGTCCTCTGAACTGCTTGTGTTTCTTCTCTTTTTGGCTTATTTTTCACCATCATATTAGGATTATTAGTCAGAGACTAGTAGGGTATGGGTTAGTGTCAGGGATTCAGTATTTCAAATGGAAAATTGAAAAATGAATCCAATGTGTATGTAAATATGTGCTACACAAAAATCTTCCCACTCACATCCAGAACAATGCCTTGACATTACCTACGCCCCAAGTAAAACACAATTAGAGTAGAAAAGTGTGAAAATCTATGAATACATATATGGAATGGAATATGCTCGGGAGTTCACAACCTTGGAGGTGGTAGAGGAGTTTCCAAAAGTAAAGGACAGGGTAAACACTCCACAAAAAGGAGCTCTGCTGGCCTAAGAATTCTTGGAAAACGGCTTCTGAGGTTGGGCACTTGAAATATATGTTGTTGTCATGAGCTTTAGCTTCCTTTGTAGTGAGAACATCATAGCTGGGTCTGCATCTATGTAACCGAAAGACATGGTTTCTTATATTCCAATGAACATGAGGCAGCAGTGCTCAATTCTCTCTTTGTAGCTAAACTGTGTCCATTGGAAGCTAAGTGTCTCCCAGTGGGGACTGTGAAGACATTTGGTCATCCTCCACTTTTCGTGGTATTTCTTGCTGCTGCACTGGGAATTTGGTATTTGCTTCACAAAACATAAAAAGTTCATCTGAGATACAGTGCTGGAGGGAGTTCTGTCACGTGTGGTGGGTCAGGGTCTGAAGGAGAATGCACCAACCAGGCTTGTATCCCACATAGCTTGCCCCAATAAACATAGCAACCTGATTCTGAATATTGCCCTGAAAACTCTCCATTTAACAAGATGCCTTTACATATAAGGGTCTGATGTCTGCACTATATCAGTCACAAAAAATTTGGAAGCCAATGGCAGATTCACATGGCCCCACCATGATGTTTTATCACACACCTGCCCACCACTGCTATAGGCCCCCTACTCAGCAGGCTCCAAATTACTCGCTTCTCTTGTTCTACACCATTTTCATGAAACCCAGTCAAAAACAAGGCACTGTCTGGTATACACATGATCAGCAACAGGACATCAAAAGTTTCTGCAGTGCCACCTGGTCATGGGAATTTCAAAAATTTCATGGTATTTATCAAGAAATTTTTCAAGGATGAAGTTAGAGGCACTGTGGGTTTCAATTCATTCAGGAACCATTAAGTGTTGAGAAAGTTCATTACAATGAACGCTCTGGAGAACTCTCACAGTCAATGCTTCTCAAACAGTTGCCAAAAGGTCTCCTAAAGCCAGGCCAACTGACATCTACAATGTGAGGTCCATGTGTGTTTTGACTCTCAAATATGGGTGCTAAGTCTTTCAGAATAAAATCATGTGATATCCTGGCTGAGATTCTCAGGCCTCTGTGGAAACCACCCTGGGCCTAGATCTCAGTTTCCAAGAGTGAGTCTCATGCGTGGCCTCCTAAAATCCCAACACAATTCATGGCAATACTTCTCTGAGGTCAGTTTCAGAACTCAGTCTCTAAGGGGAATCACACCAGAGTTCACACCCAGGTGGACCCAGTCATCCCTTCCATCCGCCAAAAAATGACCACAATTAAAATCAAAACACTACCACAGGGCCATCATCTTCTTCCATGTAGACACTCATCATAACCTCCAGCTGGAGGTTTCTATGAGCCCAAATAAGCTCACTTGCCCCTCATTTGCCTAAAATCATGATGGCCTGGACACTCTTCCTGTGACCAGGAATGATCAAATATTCCTGCTGTTAAAGTGTTCCACTTCTCCAATTTGAGGCCTACTGGCTGTAGGGTATAGATTCTTTATGTGATTTGGAGTCATGAGAAAACGCAAGCAAATATGGGCTAGCCTCTGCAGGGATTTCAAGAACTCATTTGACCCAAAGGATCCCTATTCTCACTTTATGGAGGTCAGGAACCTAAAACAAGAAGGCAAAAATATTCATCAACAATGACTGCTCTTTTGGCCATTTTAGTTTTGGAAGCACATGGGATCTTTCTTTAGATCCATCAGGTGCTGAGAATCAAAGCCACAACCTCATACAAGGACAAGAGGCTGATTCAGACACATTTCATTCCAAATCAATTAAGCAAAGAGCCACAGGTGATGTCCATACATTTCCATATGAAAACAGTTTTCTTCAGGCTACACAAAGGGGTGGCCTGAGGCAAAGACCTTCCTGACATTCAGGGTAATAGAAATAGAAGTAAGCAAATGGCCCAAAGAAGGGTTTCTCCACTGACACTTTACTGGTCACACTGAAATCTGAGTTTTCTTAGATGCTCCCATTCCCTTCAGCAATCCAGTACATGGCCATGTCACAGAATCTTTTGGTGTTACATATTTGGGAAACAAAACCATGAGCCTATTCTGGAGAGTGGCCAGAATTCACGAAGAACACAGGAACTTTAGAAGATAGTAGATGTTGCCCATCCATAAGGCAAGCTGCAGTCCATTCATTAATTGGGCAGTATGAATGCGGGGAAGCTTTCAACTAGAGACAACACATCCATTGATGCATTCTCTTTTCTAATGTCTACAACCACGGATACAGTGGGATACACAGACCTAGAAACACTCACCATGTCAAACGACTTACTAGAAACAGTCCACTCCAAACCAAACAAACCACTTTTCCTACCTATTCTCAGAACATGAGAAAAAACCACAAACTCACACCTACAACGGCAAAGGCACTTACTTCCCCCAAATAGGTCTGTGACTCTCCGGAGTGTCTTCTGACTGGTGGGCCATATTATGTTCCCCCAAAATGGCCTGTCCTGTTTCAGATCTGGTCTCCTTGTCCAACTCTGTGAAGTTGTCAGGAGCCAAAGGTGAGCCACTACCTGCTTACTCAGGAAAGGCCCCTCATCAGAGCTCTGCTGGCATTTTTCCATCCTAACATCAGTAGGTACCAAGAAAGACTGACTATGTCTTTGGGAAAAGCAAACAAGTTAGCCCACTCCAACTGGGTGATAGTCGGTAGGATTAGGAAGGTAGTTGGTAGGTTTAGAAAGAAGAATGAGTATAGGATTTGGACCAAAAGTTCTTTCGCAATAAGATTTCGGGTAGAGAGTGTATGTAAATGTAAGCACATGTGAAGAGTCAGTCACAATGATGAACTGGGGAAAAATATAGGAAAGCAGATATCAATAGAGACATTAGGAAATCAAGCAAAGTATAAATTGTGTGATAGGGTTAGACATATTCAACAGGTTTGAAGTTGAATATATAATCTTAAGAAGAAACAAATATGTAGTCAAAAATAGAATTGATATTTGAGAGCATTAGGCAACCTGGACATGGATGTTTTTAGTAATCCATGCTCACTTTCCATTTACGCTTTGGTACAATTTTAAGTGTGACCTTTGCTTTTTGTGTCCAGAATATTTCTGTAATAAAATGTATATGTAGATCAGGTGAAATGAGTATTTCTTCCACCAATTCCGCGAGCAATATTTTGAAAACTTACAAATTAGTATGGGGGTACAAATAGGTGTACCCTGTTTCAATGAATATAGACATAATGCATGAATAGACCATACTGTGAATAAATAATATAACTGGATCCACTTTAAATAATGGATTGAATAAATATCTGAAAATTTATAAGAAATTTTATATTGATATGCAATCATTCATTCCAACCAGTTATATATCTAATGATAATCTTAGGATTATGGTTTATCATGAAGGGTGTGTGAGTTTTGGTTCAAAATTGATTATGGAAATCGAAAATAATATATTTGGAAAAAAGTCTCATGAATAGACCAGTCAAGAAACATAGAGGAATACATGTGTTCTGGAGCAGGAAGTGATTGAAAGTGAAACAAATGCCTATAAATTTGCTAACTAGTGAATAAAATATATATACTGAGATATGCATAAACTGAAGAAATAGTAATGTACCAGTGTGGAATAAAAATTAATGTCAAAATACACATCATGTCCCATAGGAACCTACATGCATTGATGTTAAACTGGGTCAGTTAAAGTAGACATATTAGGATTTGTATGCACCTTTTACTGAAGTTAGTTTTCAGTGCTAGGAAACAAATATGTATTTCGGGTGGATGAATATTTCTAAGAATAATATTGTGAAAAGTTGATTATTAATCCACATACATGAACATGAATGAATTTAGGGAGTGTATATAAGACACATATATTTCATATTTTTAAAAATATGGAGAGTATATATATATATATATATATATACATACATATATACACACACACACACACACACACACACACACAAACACAGACATTAAAAAGTAGCAATATATATGCCAATCGAAATTCATCATGAAATATATATCATAAAGATGCAAAAACATTCATTTTAGTGAACATGGGTTTATGTATAATGTTGTTCCACTGGGAAGCTCACCCATAGGTTGAATTTTCAGTTCCAACAGCGTTTAGGAGGAGTGATCACTTCTCACACTTTGTATCTGCTAAGTCATATACCTCACAAGGATGTACGTGTGATACCTTGTAGGATTCTATTGGTGCATATAAAAATACATGTGCTGAATAAGCTCCAGAGAATGGGAGACAGTAATTCACATATTTGTTAACTTTAAAAACACATGGAGAACTATTTCAATTAAATATTGAATAGATTTATAACACCTACCCTTTATCATGCAAAAGGCAAGTCCAACTCTGAACTGCAAGTATTTATGTACTGTTTGGGTTATTTTCTTCCATCATATTTGGATTAGTAGTCAGAGTCTAGTAGAATATGGGTTAGTGTCAGGGATTCAGAATTTCAAATGGAAAATAGAAAAATTAATCTTCTGACTGTCATCCAGAACAATGCCTTGTCATTACTTTCGCCCCAAGGGAGACACAATTAGAGTAGAAGAGTTACAAAATCTGTGATTACATTTCTGGAATAGAAAATGCTCAGGAGTGCACAAACTTGGAGGTGGAATAGGAGTTTCCAAAAGTAAGGACAGGGTACACACTCCACAAACATGAAGCTCTGCTTGCCTAAAACTTCTTGAGAAACTGCCAGTGAAATTGGGCACTGAAATATAGGTTGTTGTCAGGAGTTAAGCTTCCTTTGTAGTGAGACCCTCAAAGCTGTGTCTGCATCTATGAGACCTGGAGGACAACATTTCTTATTTTCCAATGAACACGAGGCAGCAGTGCTGAATTCTCTCTTTGTAGGTAAACTGTGGGCACTGGGGGCTTATTGTCTCCCCGTGTGGACTGTGAAACCATTTGGTCATCCTCCACTTTTCGTGGTGTTTCTTGCTGCTGCACTTGGAGTTTGGTTCATGCTTCACGAAATACAAGGAGTTCAACTGGGAAACAGTGCTTGAGGTAGTTCTGTCACGTGTGGTGGTTCAGGGTCTGCAAGAAAATTCACCAACCAGGCTTCTATCTCTCAAAGATTGCCCGCTTGTCCATAGCAACCTGATTCTGAACATTGCCCTGAAACTACGCCATATAACAAGATGCTTTTACATATAAGGGTCTGATGTCTGCACTCTGTCAGTTACAAGCCATTTGGAAGCCAATGACAGATACAAATGGCCCCACTATGATGTTTTATCACACACCTCTCCACCACTGCTCTAGGCCCACTACTCAGCAGGCTCCAAAATACTGGCTTCTCTGTTCTAAACAAATTTCATGAAACCCTGTCAATCAAGGCACTGTCTGGTACACTCATGGTAAGCAACAGGACATCGAAAGTTTCTGCAGTTCCACCTGGTCATGGAAATTTCAAAAATTTCGTGTTATTTATCTAGCCATTTTTCAAGGATGACGTTGGATGCACTGTGGATTTCAATTATTCAGGAACCATTAAATGTTGAGAAAGTTCATTTCAAAGAAAATTCTAGAGAACTCTCACAGGCAAGGCTTTCCAAAGAGTGGACAAAGGTCACTTGAAGCCAGGACCATTGAGGTCTACAATGTGAGGTCCTATGTCTTTTGACTCTCAACTATGGCTGCCAAGTCTTTCAGAATAAAATCATGTGATATCCAGGCTGAGATTCCCAGTTCTTTGTGGAAAGCCACCCTGGTCCTAGATCTCAGGTTCCAAGGGCGACTCTCATGCGTGGCCTCCTAAAATCCCAACACAATTCATGGCAATACTTCTCTGAGATCAGTTTCAAAACTCAGTCTCTACGTGGAAACACACCAGAGTTCAAGACCAGTTGACCCAGTCATCTCTTCCAACCGCCACACCAATGACCAGAATTAAAACCAAAACACTCCCACATGGCCCTCATTTTCTTCCATATAGTCACTCATCATAACCTTGGCTGGAAGTTTTTATGAGGCACACAGCCCAAGACAATGTCAAAATAAGCTCCCTTGCCCCTCATTTGTCTAAAGTCAGTGTTTCCTGGACAACGTTCATGTGAACCAGGACTGATCAAAGAGGCATGCCATTAATACTGTTCCGCTTTTCCAATTTGAGGCATACTGACTGTCGGGTATAGTTTCTTTATGTGATTTGCAGTCATAAGAAAACCCAAGCACCTATGGGCTAGCATCTGCAGGGCTTGAAGAACTCAGTTGACCCAAAGATCCCTGTTATCACTTGATGGAGATCAGGAACCTTACAGAGGAAGGCAAGAGACTTCATCACAATGACTTCTCTTTTGGCCATTTTGGATTTGGATGCACACATGGGATCTTTCTTTAGATCCATCAGGTGCTGAGAATCTAAGCGATAATCTCAAACTGCACTCAGAGGCTGATTCAGACATATCCCTTTGCAAAGCAATTAAGCCAGGAGCCACAGGTGATGCCCATTTATTTCCATTTGAAAACTGTTTTTTTCAGGCATTGGAAATGTGGGGCCTTAGGCAAAGACCTTCCTTACATTCAGGGCAACAGAACAATAGGTAAGCAAAATCCCAAAGCAGATTTTCTCCACTGAGACTTTCCTGGTCACACTGATATCTGAGTTTTCTGAGATATTCACCATTCTCTTCAGCTATCCAGTACATGGCCATGTCCCAGATTGTGGAGGAGATACATATCTTGAACACAAAACCATGAGCCTATGGGAGAGTGGCCAGAATTCAGGAAGAAATCACGAATGTAGGAAGGTAGTAGGTGTTGCCCATCCATAAGGTAACCTGCAGTCCATTCATAAATTGGACAGGATGAATTCTGCGAAGATTTCTACTAGACAGGACACATCTATTGATGCATTCTCTTTTCTATTGTCTACAACCACGGACACAGTGGGATATCCAGACATAGAAACACTCGCCTTCTCAAAGGACTTACTAGAAAGAGTCCACTCCAAACCAAACAAACTGACTTTCCTACATATTCTCAAAACATGAGTCAAAATCAAAAACACACACACACACACACCCACAAAGGCACCTTCTTTCCCCAAATAGGTCTGTGACTATCCAGAGCGTCCTCTGACTGGTGGGCCATACTATGTTCCCCCGAAACGGGCTGTGCTATGTCAGATCTGGTCTCCTTGGCCAAAACTGTGATGTTATTAGGAGCCAGCGGTGAGCCACTGCCTGTTTTCTCAGGTAAAGCCCCTCTTCAGAGCTTTCCTGGCATTTGTCCATCTTCAATTTAGTTGCCAAGAAAGACTGACTCTGTCCTTCTTAAATCCAAACATTTGAGACCACTGGGACGTGGACTGGGACTGCCTCAGGGTGCCTGGCTTCCTGGATCCCATGTTCAGAGTGTTCCATCAACAAGAAAGTGACATAGGTCACTTCGTCTAGAACTGAATGAGGTCATTGCCTTGGCAACCACTTTGTCTTAACAGTTGCTTCCAAGGGTCCCTGAGATGGATCCTGCCCCTACTTCCTATGACACTTTCACAAGCTAGAATGGAATATCAACCACAGGCACCCGGGAACAGCTCTCCACACAAGCCTGGTTTGGTCTATCTTCTCTACATTAAGAAGAGAGAGACTGCTTCAGACACATCCCTTCATCCTGACCTGTTTTTTTTTTTTTTTTTTTGTCATGAAAGATGACTTTCGCACTCTCAGTTCCTTCATAGCTGCCTACATCTTCTTTAGGGATCATTTCTGCATGGACCTTTGAGGTTCTCTGCAGGTTGAAGATCTCCTACATTCCTGTATTGTAAGACCAACTCTGTCCCTGCTATTCTGTAAAGTTAGATTGAGGGAACAGTGTATGGTTATGGTTAATAACATGTTTGATTTGGGTTAGGATCATTCTGCTGGATGAATAATGGTATTGGGAACCTGCGATATATATAAGATTATATAGGTGAAATATATGAATGAAAACAGAAATCTCGGTAACATTTGAAGCCCAGAAGGGCATTAGGTCCTTGATTGGGATACTTAGCATTTAATTATGTTCTGCACAGATGTCTCAGATAAATCTATACACAATGGCATAGGACCTGATACCTTGGATGATTGAATGTTGAGGAGAACAACCATTCAAAGAGGGAGAGTCGGTAGGATTAGGAAGATAGTTGGTAGGATTAGAAAAAAGTGTGAGTATAGCATTTGGACAAATAGTTCTTTAGCAATAGGTTTTCAGGTAGACAGAAAATGTAAATGTCAGCACATGTGAAGAGTCAGTCACAGTGATGAAATGGGGAAAATATGTAGGAAAGCAGATATCAATAGCGACATTAGGAAATCAGGCAAAGTATAAAGTGAGTGATAGCAATAGACACTTTCAACAGGCTTGAGATTGAATATATAATCTTAGGAAGTAACAAATATGTAGTCACCAATAGGATTGACATTTGAGAGCATTAGGCAACGTGGAAATGGGTGATTTTCATAACCCATACTCACATTCCATTTAGGCTTTGGTACAATCGTAAGTGTGACTTTGCATTTTGTGGCCAGAATATTACTGTGATGAAACGTATATGTAGATCAGGTGACATGAGTCTTTCTTGCACCATTTCTTGGAGCAATATTTTGAAGGGGTATAAATTAGTATTGGAGGTACATATAGGTGTACCATGTATGTATGAATATAGAGATAATGCATGAATAGACCATACTGCGAATAAATAATATAACTTGTTCCAACTTTAAATAATGGATTGAATTGATATCTGAAAATACACAGGAATCATATATTGATATATATACATTCATTCCAACCAGTAATACATCTAATGGTAATATTACGGTTGTGGTTTATCATAAAGAGTGTGTGAATTTTGCTTCAAAATTGATTATGGAAATCGAAAATAATGTGTTTGGAAAGAAGTCTCATGAAATGACCAGTCAAAAACAAAGAGGAATACATATGTTCTGAAGCAGGAAGTGATTGAATGTGTTACAAATTTCTTTAAATTTGTGAACTTGTGGATGAAATGTATATTCTATGATGTACAAAAACTGCAGAAATAGTAATGTACCAGTGTTTAATAAAAATGAACGTCAAAATACACATCATGTCCCATAGGAATCTACTTGCATTGATGTTAAAGTGGGTCAGCTACTGTAAAAATATAAGGATTTGTTTGCACCATTCACTGAAGTAACTTTTTAGTACTAGAAAACAAATATGTATTTCAGGTGGATGAATATTTTTAAAATAATCTTATGAAAAGTTTAATATAAAACCACATACATGAACAAGAATGAATTTAGGGAGTGTATAATAGGACACATATATTTTATATTTTGAAAAATCTAGAGAGTATATATATATATATATATATATATATATATATATATATATATACACACACACACACACACACACACACACAAAACACACACAGAGACATTAAAAAGTAGCAATATATATGCCAATTAAAATTCATTGTCAAATATATATCATCCACAGATCCAAAAATATTAATTTTACTGAACATGGATTTATGTATAATGTTCTTGAACTAAGAAGCTCACTCATAGTCTGAATTTTCAGTTCCAAATGTATTAATGAGGAGTGATCTCTTCTCACACTTTGTATCTGCCAAGTTAGCCACCTCTCAAGAATATACGTGTGATACCAGGTAGGATTCTATATGTGCGTATAAAAATACATGTGCTGAATAGGCTACAGAAAAATGGATACAGGAATTCACAGATGTGTTAACTTTAAAAACACATGCAGAACTATTTCAACAAAAAATTGACAAGATTTATAACTCCTACCCTATATCATGCAAAAGGCAAGACCAACTATACACCATGCCTCTTCTGAAGTGCTAGTATTTCTATTCTGTTTTGGTTATTTTTCTCCATCATATTAGAATTAATAGTCAGAGTCTAGTAGGGTATGGGTTAGTGTCAAGGATTCAGTATTTCGAATGGAAAATTGAACAATGAATCCAATGTGTATGTAAATATGTGCTACACAAAATTATTCCCACTCTCAACCAGAACAATGCCTTGACAATCCCTTCACCCCAAGTAAGACACAATTAGAGGAGAAGATTTAGAAAATCTGTGAATAAATTTGTGGAATGCAATATGCTCAGGAGCTCACAACCTTGGAAGTGGTAGACTAGATTCAAAAAGTATGGGACAGGGTAAAAACTCCACAAACATGGAGGTCTGCTGGCCTAGAGACTTCTTGAGAAACTGCCTGTGAGGTTGGGCACTTGAAAAATATGTTGTTGTCAAGAGTTTTAGCTTCCTTTCTAGGGAGACCATACAAGCTTGGTCTGCATCTATGAGACCTGGAGGACATGGTTTCTTATTTCCCAATGTACATGAGGCAGCAGTGCTGAATTCTCTTTTTAGATAAACTGTGGCCACTGGGGGCTAAATGTGTGCCGGTGTGCACTGTGAAGGCATATGGTCATCTTCCATTTTCGTGGTGTTTCTTCCTGCTGCACTGAGAGTTTGGTATTTGCTTCACAAAATACAAGGAGTTCAACTGGGTCACAATGCAAGAGGAAGTTCTGTCATGTATGGTGGGTCAGGTTTGGCAGGAGGATACAAGAAACAGGATCCTATCCCACATATCTTGTCCCCTTGACCAAAGCAACCTGATTCTGAACAATGTCCTGAAACCTCTCCATATAACAACTTGCCTTTACATGGAAGGTTCTGCTGGCTGCACCATGTCAGTCACAAGCCATTTGGAAGCCAATGGAAGATCCACATGGCCCCACCACAGATGTTTTATCCCATACCTGCCCACCACTGCTCTAACCTACTACTAAACAAAGTCCAACTTACTGGCATCTCTGTTCTACACCATTTACATGAAACCCAGTCAATCAAGGCACTGTCTGGTATATTCATGATCAGCAACAGGACATCAAAAGGTTTTCCAGTGCCACCTGGTGATGGGAAATTCAAAAATTTCATGGTATTTATCTAGCCATTTTTTAAGGATGAAGTTGGAGGCACTGTGAGTTTCAATTTTTTCAGGAACCATTAAATGGTTAGGAAGCTCATTTCAATGAAATCTCTGGAGAACACTCACAGGTAAGGCTTCCCAAAGAGTGGCCAAAAGATCATATGATGCTATGCCCATTTAGGTCTACAATGTGAGGTCCATATGAGTTTTGACTCTCAACTATGGGTGCCAAGTCTTTCAGAATAAAATTTGTGGTATCCTGGCTGAGAGGCTCAGTGCTCTGTGGAAAGCCACCCTGGGCCTAGAACTCAGTTTCCAAGGGCGATGCTCATGCCTGGCTTCCAAAAATCTCAACACTATTCATGGCAATACTTCTCTGAGGTCAGTTGAAGAACTCAGACTCTAAGGGAATCACACCAGAGTTCAAGAACATGTGGACCAAGTCATCTCTTCCAACCGCCACCCAAATGACCACAATTTAAACCAAAACACTCCAACGTGGCGCCCATCTTCTTCCATATAGACACTCACAATAAACTCCACTATGGCTGGAGTTTTCCATGAGGGGCATAGCCCAAGACAGTGTCCAAAATAAGCTCTTTTGCAACTAATTTGCCTAAATTCAGGGTGGCCTGGACACCCTTCTTGTGAACCAGAAGAGATTAAATAGGCCTCCCGTTAATACTGCTCCGCTTCTTCAATTTGAGGCCAAATGACTGTGGGGTTTGGATTCTTTATGTGAATTGGAGTCTTGAGAAAACCCAAGCAACTATGGGCTAGACTCTGCAAGGCTTTGAAGAACTCATTTGACCCAAAGGATCCCTAATCTGACTTGATGGAGGTCAGGAAAGTTACAGAGGAAGGCGAGAGACTTCATCCACAAGGACTGCTCTTTTGGCCCTTTTGGTTTTGGATGTACACATGGGATCTTTCTTTAGATCCATCAGGACCTGAGAATCTAAGCCACAGCCTCACACAGGGTAAATAAGCTGATTCAGACACATCCTTTCCAAAGCAATTAAGCAAAGAGCCACAGGTAATGCCCATTCATTTCCATTTGAAAACTGTTTTCTTCAGGCTTCACAAAGTGGTGGACTGAGGAAAAGACCTTCCTGACATTCAGGGCAACAGAAGAGTAGGTAAACAAAAGGCCCCAAGCAGGGTTTCTCCACTAAGACTTTCCTTGTCACACTGATATCTGAGTTTTCTGAGATGCTCACCATTCGCTTCAGCTATACAGGACATGGTCATGTCACAGAGCTTCGAGGTTGTACATATCTTAAACAGAAAACAATGAACCTATTCTGGAGAGTGGCCAGAATTCAGGAATAAAACAGAAACTAAGGAAGATAGCAGGTGTTGCACATCAATAAGGCAAGCTGCAGTCCATTCATAAATAGGGCAGGATGAATGCTGTGAAGCTTTCTACTAGACAGGACATATTAATTGATGCATTCTGTTTTCTAATGTCTACAACCACGGACACAGTGGGATACACAGACATAGAAATTCTCGCCTTGTCAAATGACTTACTAGAAACAGTTCACTCCAAACAAAACAAACCGCCTTTCATACCTATTCTAAGAACATGAGACAAAACCACAAACCCACACCCACACCACAAAGGCACCTCCTTCCCCCAAGTAGGTCTGTGACTATCCGGAGTGTCCTCTGTCTGGTGGGCCTTATTATGTTCCCTGGAAATAGCCTGTTCTGTCTCAAATCTGGTCTTTTGGCCAACTCTGTGAAGTTGTCAGGAGCCAGCGGTGAGCCACTGTGTGCTTTCTCAGGAAAGGCCCCTCTTCATAGCTTTCCTTGCATTTGGCCATCCTTACATCAGTAGGTCCCAAGAAAGACTGAGTCTGTCCTTGGTAAATCAAAATAAGTTTGACCACTGGGACTGGGACTGGGACTGGCTCTGGGTGCCTGGCTTCCTGGATTCCAAGTTCAGAGAGTTCCATCACCATGGAAGTTAGGAGAAGTCACTTAATTTTGGAACTGAATGAGGTCACTGCCTTGGCAACAACTTTTTCCTAACAGTTGCTTCCAAGGTTCCCATGAGAGGGAGGCTGCTCCTACTTCCTGTGACACTTTCACAGGTCAGAGAGGTATGTCAACCATAGGCATGCAGGAGAAGCTCTCAACACATGCCTGCTTTGGTCCATCTTCTCTACATTAAGAAGAGAGTGGCTGATTCAGACACATCCCTTCATCCTGAGCAGGTTGTTTGCCATCGAAGACTTTTGCTCTCTCAGGTCCTTCATACTTGCCTACATCTTCTCCAGGGATCATTTCTACGTGGACCTTTGAGGTTTTCAGCAGGTGGAAGATCCTCTATTTTCCTGTATTTTAATACCAATTCTGTCCCTGCTCTTCTGTAAAATGAGATTGAGAGAACAGTCTATGGTTAGGATTAATAACAGGTTCGATTTGGTTTAGAAAGAAAACTACACGGTTGAGCAAACAGTGTCCTACAGTTAGCAATAATATGAGGAATTTTAATGGACCGGCCATGGCAGATAAAAGCGCAGTTAATCAGGTCACTATGTGAACCAAGACTCAAACCTCCCTTTTGGGGCCTCTGTCTCTCTTTGACGCTCTTCAAGTCGTTTTCTTAATTTATTCATAGATTCTTTTACAACTCCAGTATTGTCGGCACAAAAACAACATTCTTCCCTCAATGCAAGCAAAAAGGCACCTTTCTCTCATGAAGAGGAGGTCCAACACTCGCCTGCTTTGTAAAACAACTTCAGAAAGAGAGAGGTTAAAATTCCTGTAAAGCTGTGATGTCGGTTTTTAATGTCTTTAAGGTTTGGCCTATTTCTGCTTCTAATTGTGTCTTTGTTGTGTCTCATGGACTAGCCCAACCCTTAAGCAACTATTATTTCTAATAGGATGGCTAAAGTGAGGGATACAGGTTCCCGCTGGAACCGGGTTGTATGCCCCCCTATTTGATCTTTAAATGAACCTACGTCATGATAGAGAACTCTGGAAAACATCTGCATCATTACATAATTAATCACATATATTGACCATTTTATGAAAACATAAATAATGTTAAAGTGTATAGAATTATACTGTTGTAGGGATGGACAAGGAAAGGGACCTAAGATAGCACCAAACACAGGAAAACAGCCTTATTTGGTTGCATCCGGATTTAGAGGGCATTGCTTCTGTTGTAATCAATTAATCCCCTGAACCCCAAGTTTTGGTAGTTTTAGAATTTGTACCCAACATGTAAGGGAAGTGGATCAGAAGTTCACAGTCTGTAGAAATTCACAAAAATCAGTTTTTGTTTCTGTTTTTGTTCCTCTGTTCTGGGCAAGTTAACTTTTCAAGGACACCTTGGAAAGGGAGAGCTTTTTTGTCTCTTTTTTTTCTCCCTGCCAGCTGTCACCATGAAGCCCAGTTGGTAACTTTTTTATCTTAGAAATGTAGTCATCTCTGTGAAGCCCCAGCTCAAGGCCAGAGGCTTTGTTCACATATTTTGTGAAAACCTAGTAAGGCGGTGTCAAGCTTAGGGGTGGTGATTTTTCCAGCCAGTGGCCAAGTAGAACAGGGCAACACGAAAAGTGGAAGTTTATCTACATTGAACTCTTTCAGAGGGACTCTTTTGCTGAACGACCTAATGTAAGCCTCGGTGAAGACTTCTGGAGAAGGTTATTTAAGACATATCTATGGACCTGGTACAGAGGGGGAAGACTGGGAAGGCGAGGCTGAGAGCAGCTCCGTGGATCTGAGAATGAGGAAGATGAGATGTAAAAGAATAATGGAAAAGGGGTTTGGGATTTTCCTAGAACAAAACTTGAGCAGTAGAACAGGTAGAGCAGAGGTGAAGATTTGAGTGAGTATTCCAAAAACCCCTGAGGGACTTAAATTTTTAGAAACCTGTTTTCAGTGATGACAAAGCAACTTTAAAGGCCATTTTTATTACATCTTGGATAGGGGTCTGAGGGCTCTTCTCAGCTGGTTTGAGCTTTGGTTTAGCTTCTTAGAGGACTTGGTGGGACCTAGTGCAGGCACAGACAGAAAAAGAGAGGAGTGAGTGAGTGGAGGGGTACCTCGGTACCTGCTACCTCAGCAAGGGGGCAATGGTCTGAGAACTGGCAGAGGTTTGGGTTTTTGACCTAGTAATTGGAGGTGAGAAATCACGTTGCTGAGGTGGGAGTGACAGCAGAGACTCTAGAGCAGAAGACTGAGGGTGAGGAACTATTGGAGAAGCATAGTACAGGATGTGAGTGAAGGAGGGAAAAGGATTCCGCATAGGGGAATTTTCCCCTTTTGAGCACTTGCCGAAGTTAAAAATGTCACGCAGAATTTGAGGATCTAGAGAACCCTCTGGGGGCCATAGCTTTTGGTTGTCTAATTGGTAATATGGCCAATGCTGCGTACTGAATGTGATGAGGAGTTTGGGTTCCACCAGGCAGCCCCGGTATGCTCACATCCCCATGAGTTACACAAGAAGTTGGCTTTTCCCCCACACAGCCATGGCTGTTTGTGGCTTTGATAGTCCGCCGGGCATACATCGTAATCTAGGCTAGCCAACCTGAATCTGGCTCGCGTTTCTGTGCATCCATAATGTTTGTTTCAATTATCTATGGAACGGAAGGGATTTAATGAAACTTTAGTGGGATCCTCTTCATCAGGGTTATCTCAATAGGAAAGACGTATACCAAGCTGAAAAATGTCTGGGTGGAGAGATAGCCACCAGGTCCCTAAGGGGGCTGTATGCGAGATATACCATACTTCTTGTCTAGTAGGATTTGAGATCAGCCTTCACTGCTGAACAGGCTGATGAGGGTTAGGAGTACTGGTGGCCAAGTTGAGAGTCTACAGTCTTGTCCACATAGCGAATACGAAATTTGAAATGGTTACCAGTCTTTTCCAGTTTCCAACCAGAGTCTGGACACAGCGAAGGCTTTAGATGAGAGGCATGGATCCAAAAAGTGATTCTGTCTACTTTTACCACTGTAGGTGTTATAAGTAGCACCTGGTATGTTCCTTTCCAGCGGGGTTCTAGGAATGACACCTGATGTTGTCTTATGTAGACGAAGTCTCTTAATTGATATTGATGTGGAATCCCCTCGTCCCCAGGTTGGTAGGCAGTGGCCAGCTGTTTCCACAGTTATCACTGAGTTCTTTCAATGGCTTTAAGTCTGTCAAGCAAGGGGTGTGGAAGGGATTGTTAGGCCTTAGAGTTGGGGATTAGGTCCCTTACTGGATGATGGGCATCATAGAGAATTTCATAGGGGGTGAGGTTACACAAAGAAACTGATGGAGTATTTCTCGCATGAAACAGTGCATAAGGCAGGAGCATAGTCCAATCTTTTATGCCAGTCTCTAAGCTTAATTTTGTTAAGGTCTCTTTAATGGTTCTATTTATTTTTTCTACCTCTCCTGAGCTCTGGGGTATATAAGCATAATGTAACTTACAATTAATCCACACGTGACTTACCTGGGCCATGAACACAAGTCCATTATCAGACCCTATTACCTTAAACAGACCATATCTTGGAAAAATATCTTCCAGGATCTTCTTGAGAACCATTTGGGCCGTTGTTTTTTTTTTTTTTCTGTGTGTGTGTGTGTGTGTGTGTGTGTGTGTAAGGCTTCAATCCATCCTGAAAATGTATCTACAAAGACTAGGAGATATTTAAGTCCATACCTTGCTGGCTTAATTTCAGTAATGTCCACTTCCCAGAATTGTCCTGGTCTGGTTCCTCATAGGTGCTTTCCTCTAAGAAACTTGGAAGGGTAAGCATTAAACAATTGACTGACCAAACAGGCTTTTGTTACCGGTTCAGTTTTTTTCTTTCGCTGTGTGTTGGTTAGTGGAAAACTCTGTTCTTAATCCTACAGGAGTGCCTGCAGTTTCTTTGAACCAAGGTGAGTGAGTTGACGTACATTTTTAACTTAGTGTAGGGCTTTCTGTAATTGCAGGCTGAGCTCAGTAAAGTTGAGGCGTTCAGTGTCAGTGTCCTTAGATGTTATGTAAAACTTCCTGTTACTCAGGGGTCCATTGGAATTGGGCATCTCCCCTTAACAGCGGGTATAAAGGAGCAGCTAAGGACGCGAACCCATTTATCCATAACCTGCAAAACCCAGCAATCCCAAGAAACTCTCTTAGTTGTCTGCTGTAAGATGGGGTTGGTATCTGCTCAATGGTTTGTTTTCTGGGCTCAGTGAGCCATCGTTTACCGCCCCTGAGGAAATAGTCATGGAAGATTACTTCTTGCTGGCAAATTGGGCAATTTTGGCAGAAGCTCTATACCCGAGTTGAGCAAGCTCCGATAATAGTGCTTGGGTCCCAGTTCAGTTTTCCTTGGTGTTGGATGCCAGTAGCAGGTGATCCACGTATTGAAGCTGGGTGACTTCGGGGTGTGTAGTTCTGAAATTGTTGAGATCTCTGTGGAGGGCTTCATCAAAGAGAGTGGGGGAGTTTTTGAACCCCTCTGGGAGTCTAGTCCAAGTTAGTTGACTATACTTTCCGGTTTCTGGGTCTACCCACCCAAAAGCAAACAGCAACTGACTATCTTTATGCAGAGGCAAGCAAAAGAAAGCTTCTTTTAAGTCCAGAACAGTATACCATTTCTGCTCAGGGTTCAGAGTGCTAAGCAGTTTGAACAGATTAGGTACTGTGGGGTGAATGTCCTGCACTCTGTTGTTGATCTCTCTTTGGTCTTTAACAGGTTGATAGTCCCCGGTTCCTGGCTTTTTCTTCTAATAACAGGGGAGTGTTCCAGGCCAATTGACAGGGCCTTAGGACCCCTAAGGCCAGATATTTCTGAACATAGGGCCTTATCCCATCTTTAGCTTTTTATGCTTAGAAGATATTATTTGACATTGATTGGGGAGGCTGAGGTTTTTAACTCCACTGTTATTGGAGGTTGTTTCACGGCCAGGCCTAACACAGCAGTTTTTGCCCAGGCATCTGGGTAATCTGTTATCCATTTCTGCGGTAGCTTGCCTGTTTGATCAGTCTTGGGGGGTGTGAAGAGTGGATGTTTATCTTCTACTAATATAGTTACAGCCGTGACTATAGGAGTTTTTACTGAAGGATTTAGAAATTTCTTTTGGGGGCTTTCAGGGTTAAAAGTTATTTTGGCCCAGAGCTTGGTGAGCAGATCTCTGCTCATCAATGGGTGCGGGCATTCTGGGATTACTAGGAAGGAGTGATGGATTTTTCCTTTCCCCAGGTCCATGGTCCTCTTAGTAGTCTAAGCCCGATATTTACTGCCATTAGCCCTTTGAACTACAGACCTTTTATTTGATAGACGGCCCAATGGGGCCCTAAGGGCTGAGTATACTGCTCCTGTATTCATTTCAAAGTTTACTGGGGTCCCCTACTATTCAAAAGTTACCCTGAGCTAGGGGAAGGAATCTGAGCCCCAACTTTCTTAGTCATCCTCCAGAGTCAGAATGGCTGGCTGGCGTGTCTGTCTCTTTATAGGGCACTCTTTGGCCCAGTGTCCTTTTTTTTTACGGTAGGCACATTGATCTGAGGCCAGGGGTGGCCTCTGGCACGGGCCCAGGTATCCCTTCCTGTCACCTTATGTCTTAATTTCTGGCCTCTTTCTTGTTGTGACCAGGATCTAAGTCAATGCCTTAGTCTTTCTTTTGCTTCTCTCATCATCCCTTTGCTCCCTTTCTTTTTCCCTGTTTCTCTTTTATAGTATATTTTTTTGGCTTCTCTGACTAAATCTCTCTTTTAACTTTTTTTTTTTTTTTTAATATCCATGGCAGCTTCCCCAATTAAGGCCATCATGACAGATGCCTTTTGATCTGCTGCCTGAGGATCGAAAGGAGTATATCTCTTATATGCCTCCATAATTCTCTCTAGAAACATAGAGGTAAATTCATCAGGCCGTTTAATAATTTCTCTTACCATGGCCAAATTAGTTGGTCACCTAGCGGCCCCTTGGATACCCGCTATTAGAGCCTGGCAATAATTGGACATATGCTCCCTATCTTCAAAGGTGTTGGGGTCTCAGTTGGGTTGGTTTAAGGGGAAGCCGGCTTTGATTATGTTGGGAAGTTGTGTTGGTCGCCCATCAAGTCCGAGGATATTTTTTTCTAGCTTCCAGGAGGTTTTTCCTCTCATTCCTCTGTCGTGAAGAGAGTCCCTAGGAGTTGTTGGCAGTCATCCCAAGTAGGCAGGTGTGAAAACGTTGGCGAGTTCTCTGAGTTTTTTTAGCCGGGCCAGCTTCCTCTAGGGAAGGAGGGGCTGTGTGTGCCATTGGACAGTCATCTGGAGGGTACTGGGCCATCCTGGCTTCCTCGAATGGTGGAGAGGCTGAGTAAGCAGCAGGGGAATTACTTACAGGGTTTTGGGGGTTGGGGGACAAGGGCAGAGGATAAGGACGAGTAGAGTCTTGAGACTCAGGGAGAACAGAGGGTGGAGGTTGAGGAGCAGAGAGTTTGAGAGATAGAATCGTAGGGGAAGGAGTAGGAGTGGGTGCAGGGACAAGGAAAGGCTTCACCCATGGAGGAGTAGATTTGCAGAGGTCCTGACAAGTTAAGATATATGGCTATTGATCTGGATGGCTATGTGGCCCCGGCTGAAAGACAATATCTCAGACTTTTCAAATTAGTGCGAAGTAGAAACATCTTTCTAGGGGCCATCCGACTACAAAGTTGGGTTATTCTGA